>NC_053023.1:607243548-607380301 GCF_003073215.2 Triticum urartu
CATGATCTTTTATCCTAACAGGAAAAGGTGGTTTCTCATCATAAGCAGTAGGAACAATAGGACCATTATAAGTGACAGTCTTTTCTTCAACTTTAATAGGTACATCTACTTTTACTTCTATGGGAGAATGATATTTAAACCACTTCTCCCTAGGGAGATCAACGTGAGTAGAAAAATATTCACAAAAAGAAGCTACTATCTCAGAGTCAAGTCCATATTTACTGCTAAATTTACGGAAAACATCGGTATCCATAAAAGACTTAACACAATCAGACTTAGGTGTCATACCTGACTCCTTACCTTCATCGAGATCCCAATCTTCAGAGCAGCGTTTGATTCTTTCCAATAAATCCCATTTGAATTCAATAGTCTTCATCATAAAAGATCTAACACAAGAAGTATCGAGCATAGTGCGATTGTTATCAGAAAGCCGAGCATATAAATTTTGAATAATTATTTCTCTTGAGAGCTCATGATTGGGGCATTAATATAACATTGATTTAATCCTCCCCCAAGCTTGACTGATGCTTTCTCCTTCGCGAGGCCAAAAATTATATATATATAATTGCAATCATGATGAACACGATGCATAGAATAAAACTTCTGATGAAATTCCAATTTCAATCGTTTGTAGTTCCATGATCCCATATCATCACATAGCCTATACCATGTCAATGCATCTCCCTTCAAAGATAAAGGGAATACCTTCTTCTTAATAACATCATCGGGCACACCAGCAAGCTTAAATAATCCACAAACTTCATCCACATATATTAGGTGCTCATCAGGATGCATTGTTCCGTCTCCTGCAAAAGGATTAGCTAGCAGTTTTTCTATCATACCCGAAGGAATCTCAAAGTAGACATTTTCATTTTCAGTAGGTTCAATAGGTTGAGGAGCAACACTTTGCTCTACTGGTCGGGGTGAAGATACCCCGAACAAGCCCCTCAGAGGATTACTTTCCATAGTAACAAGTGACAGTAAATTTCAGCACACACTATATAAATTTTTCCTTACCAAATTCCACCTACCAAAGGAGCTTCACTCCCCGGCAACAGCGCCAGAAAAGAGTCTTGATGACCCACAAGTATAGGGGATCTATCGTATCCCTTTCGATAAGTAAGAGTGTCGAACCCAACGAGGAGCAGAAGGAAATGATAAGCGGTTTTCAGCAAGGTATTCTCTGCAAAGCACTGAAATTGTAGGTAATAGATAGTTTTGTGATAAGATAATTTGTAACGAGCAACAAGTAACAAAATTAAATAAAGTGCAGCAAGGTGGCCCAATCCTTTTTATAGCAAAGGACAAGCTTGGAAAAAATCTTATATGATGTAAAGCGCTCCCAAGGACACATGGGAATATCGTCAAGCTAGTTTTCATCACGTTCATATGATTCGCGTTCGGTACTTTGATAATTTGGTATGTGGGTGGACCGGTGCTTGGGTACTATCCTTACTTGGACAAGCATCCCACTTATGATTAACCTCTATTTCAAGCATCCGGAACTACAACAAAAGTATTAAGGTAAACCTAACCATAGCATGAAACATGTGGATCCGAATCAGCCCCTTACGAAGCAATGCATAAACTAGGGTTTAAGATTCTGTCACTCTAGCAACCCATCATCTACTTATTACTTCCCAATGCCTTCCTCTAGGCCCAAATAATGGTGAAGTGTCATGTAGTTGACGTTCACATAACACCACTAGAGGAGAGACAACATACATCTCATCAAAATATCGAAAGAATACCAAATTCACATGACTACTAATAGTAAGACTTCTCCCATGTCCTCAGGAACAAACGTAACTACTCACAAAGAATATTCATGTTCATAATCAGAGGGGTATTTGAAAGTGCTAGTGATCGACTAGAGGGGGGTGAATAGGCGATTTTTATGAAAGTCTTCAAAACATGGAAGTTTCGAAGACAAACGATAGAGATAAACCTATTATCATGCAGCAGAAGGTAGACTACACTAAGCAAGCCATAGTCAAGTATTCAATGAAGTGAAAGCACAACGACTAATAGCAGCTAGGTAGTATAGATCAGGTAGGAAGATAGTGTGAAGCCAATCAGAACAAGCGGTCACTCAGTGAAGACAAAAGATAATGCAATCATACAATTACTTCACTAGAGCCAATAGTAAGTAAAGGAATGGGAAGGATGAAACTAGTGACTCGTTAATGATTTGTTGGACCAGTTCCAGTTGCTGTGACAACTGTACTTCTGGTTAGGGAGGCTGAGATTCAACTCAGAAGACCGTGTCTTCACCTTATTCCCCTTGAGCTAAGGACACCCAGTCCTCGCCCAATCACTCTGGTAAGTCTTCAAGGTAGACTTCCAAACCTTCACAGACTTCGTTCACCAGCGATCCACAATGACTCTTGGATGCTCAGAACGCGACGCCTAACCGGCTGGAGGATTCACAGTCCTCAAGTGTAATAAGTCTCCAGATCACACAGACAGGAAGACTTAAGTGATGCCTAACACTCTTTGGCTCTGGGTGTTTAGGGATTTATCCTCGCAAGGAATTCTCTCTCAAAGGCTTCGAGGTGGGTTGCTCTCAAACGACAAAAGCCGTGCACTAACTCTGAGCAGCCAATCGTTTATGGTTGTAGGGGGTGGGCTATTTATAGCCACTAGGCAACCCGACCTGATTTTTCCGAAATGACCCTGGGTCACTAAGGAACTGACACGTGTTCCAACGGTTAGATTTCAAACACACACGGCAACTTTACTTGGGCTACAAGCAAAGCTGACTTATCCAGCTCTGGATAAGATTTGCTCTCATTGTCTTCGCTCCAATACATAGGATTTTTGGTTAAGAATCACTTCAGTCATTCTGACTGGTTCACTTGGACCCCACTTAACAGTATGGTGGTTCCTATGACTCAACAAAGAAGAAAAAGAACGATGAAACAACTAAGTCTTCACGCTCCATAGTCTTCACTCGATGTCTTCTCTTGTCATAGTCTTCAATGTGACTGTCTTCACATACCACCTTTGACTTCAATGTCTTCATACATTTTTAGGGGTCATCTCTGGTAGGAAAACCGAATCAATGAGGGACTTCTACCTGTGTTATCCTGCAATTCATACAAACACATTAGTCCCTCAACCAGGTTTGTCGTCAATACTCCAAAAACAACTAGGGGTGGCACTAGATGCACTTACAATCTCCCCCTTTTTGGTGATTGATGACAAACTGGTTGAAGTTTTCAATGGGGAATAAAATAGGTGAAATTGTAAAGGATAGGGTATTGTCTTCAAAGTTGCAAAGGCTCCCCCTGAAGATGTGCATATAAGTAATTTGATCTTGGAATGCAAATGCACATGGCATGTTGTACTTGTGGAGATCCTCTTCAACCTATGATGACAATTCATCATGCATGATATGACGTAACGAAGATAATGACATACATAATGAAAAATGGACGTCTGTAAAATGATCTAAGTGCGGAATTTATCTTCGCACATGCGGAATTTATCATCGCATCACAAAATAGCAAATAAGTAGCAGATGACCATCGAGTTTAAGTGTTACAACTCAAAGAACCAAATGTATCGAAAAAGAGAGTTGTAAGCACTTGGAAAAAGTAGGAAAAAGTAAAGTAACCACCCATATGGACCCGCTTGAAGACTATCAACTCATATGCTTCTCCCCCTTTTGTCAGTAAGGACCAAAAAGGTTTGAAGACATAGAGCGCCTACTCGTTCCCATGAGGTGCACGTGAGGCAGCAGGGTCGTCGTTGAGGTCTGGTGGTGCAAAAGAACATGGGGCTGTGTTGACACGCGCTGAAGTTGGAGGAGGTGAAGTTGCATCATCTTGGTCATCGATGACTCTGGCATTCACTGTCGCAGCTGAGGACGAGTAGTCAGAGTCTTCAAGTGAGGGAACCCGACGCAAGTGAGCATTTATGGGAGGAGTTGAGTCAAACTTGAACCGCTCGGTGAAGCCATCGTCTTGCAGATCAGCTTTAGCACTAAGTAAGGTCAAACTCTTCCACGACCTCTGACAGGTTTCATGAGTGACAAAGGCATTCTTGGTGGCAAGATTGCGAATGCGGTTGACATCCACCAAGAGGCTTTGCATCTAACGCTTAAGCCAGTCGTGATGTTTGTACTGTTTCTGATGCAGCACAACGAGAAGCTCTCGGTCATTTAGGATACGAGATCGCCTTCGAGGCCTTTGCGCAATGGTGCTACCAGTGGCGTCAGTTTGAGCGCGAGGGGCACATGTGTTACCAGCCAGAGGATAAACACGAGAAACTGCTGGAACTCCTTCAATAGGCTGGGTGAAGCTTTGGTGATCAACATTGTGAAGATAAATGGGATCCTTAGCCGGCTCTGGGTAAATAGCTTCAACTGACAGATCAACCTCTGGCAAGAATATGAGATGATTGCGCACAGACGGCTGATAGTTGAAGGCGGAGTGACGCTTGATAAGACGCATGACCCATGGATCATAGAATTTCAACCCAAAGATGTCGGAGCCAGATGCAACCAACTGCCTGATGAAGAAGTCTTGAGCATTAAAGATGATGCCATTGAAGATATAGAAAACCAAAGTCTTCATTGCTCCTTCAAGCTTCGCTGCAGATGAATGTCCTTTGACAGGACATAGAGTCTTCTTGATGATATGGTAAATGGTGCGAGGCAGGTACTCTAGGTCTTCAACAAAGAACTCAGATGGGTATTCAGCGTCGTGAGGCAGAGGCTTCATCATGCTCAACATTTGACTCATGTTGGGTTCTGGCTTCTGAAAGATGCTTTCCAAGGCATTTTGGTGTTGTTGACAACCTGGTTCATAGTATTCACCAGGAGTGGGCAGGCCTATGAGCTCAATGATATCAAGAGCTTTAGCTTCATGATGGGCATTGCCTGTCATCCACTCAAGGACCCAAGTCTTTGGATCCCTGTTGTAGCCTCGAATGTGGAGAGTTGCATAGAACTGTAGCAGAAGCTCTTCATTCCAGTGCTCCTTATCTATGACAAACTACAACAGACCAGCATCTCTAAAGCAGTCTAACGCTTCTTCAAGACAGGGCAGGCCAGCTATAGCTTCAGAGTCTAGGCGCATATGTGGAAATATGCGCCCTTGATTGTATAGGACGCAGGAATAGTAGCTGTGCTGCTGATAGCTCCAGAACCGATCTGAGGAAATGCGAGGTCTGGTATAAGGGTTCTTGGAGCTGTTGAAGAAGGTATTACGTGCCACGAAGCCATTCACATTGAAGACCCCAGGTGAAGTGGCAGTGCCTGGGAATCGTGAAAGTCTTCGCTTGGGCTTTTGGACTTGAGATCTGTGCTCGACATGATACTCAAATTGTGGACCCGCAGCAGGTGGAGGAACCAGAATGGGCCAGCGGACCATAATGGGCTGACCACGATCAAATGCCAACTCAATTGTATGAGATCTTGGAGGGGGAACAGGAGGATTGGCATTGTCTTCAGGGGCTTTAGGGGCCACAGTGGTTTCAGGTGCTCGTACCTCAGGTGCTTAAGCATTAACTTCGGGTGCTGCAGTGGCTTCAGATGCTTGGACTTGTGGCACCGCAGTAGCTTCAGGCACCGTATTAGCTTCATCCATGACGACATCACTGGCTTCAGCGGTGATGTTGGTGGCCGTCTCAGGGTTGTTAGCCTCCACTTCAGGAGCTGGAGGGTCAGACACGTTCTTCTCGAGAACAACATCTTGGTGGGACGGGGGTGTAGCAACTCTTTCAACTCTTGGTGCTTGTTCTTCATCGGCTGATGCAGCCGGAATATCTTCAACCATTTTGGCTTCGGACTCAGACACGTGCATAGTGGGAGTGACTTGGGGCGTTGGTCCTTTGCGAAGCCTGCGTAATGCTGGCGACACTTGTGGAGATGGAGTGCGCTGGGCCTCAAAGTCATCGTCTTCTTGCACTGGTGGGGTAGCTTGCGGTTGGGGAGATCCTGGAGTGTCTTGTCATTGTGGGTGATCAGCCCATGATGCATCCTGAGCAGTTGGTGTCAGAGGACGACCAATGCTGATGAGTTCTCTGTGCGTGAGCACAGGTGGTGATACCAATTGATGCTCGATCTGAGGAAGGACTTCATCATCTTCAACATTGTCATGAGGACCAATGTCTTCAGCTGCGGTGGGGTCAACAGCTGGATTGTCTTCAGCTTCAGGAGCCTCTGGAGAAGCAGGCTCATGAATTACCACTTGGCGTTCTTGATTTTCAGATGCAGGACGAGCCACTGAGATTGGCTCGACCTCAAGGGGCTCTGTGGGAGCAGCCCAATCTCTCTTCTTGGTTTTGCGTTTCTTAGTTGGAGGGGCATCATCAGTGGTGCCCTTGGTTTTGCGCTTTCTGGCTTCAGCTTCAGAAGCCCTTGTGTTCTTCAGTTCTGAAGCCACTGTAGGGACCTTAGGCTTCGAGCCTGTCATACTGGCTGGGAAGACAATTGGATGTACTTCATGCCTTGGTGCTTCGGGTTCTGCCACAGCTGGCTTCTTCTTCTTCTTGGCTGCCATTCTGGGGTCGATTCCTGGTCGCCCCAAGGCCTTGCGCTTTTCAGCCTCATGGTATCCTTGGACACATTTAGCAACAAGATCCTTCATGCGCTCACGAGAACCCTTGGCTTCTTCGCGTTTGGTTCAGAAAGCTTCCTTAAGCTCATGCATATGGTCTGGAAGTTCTGAATGTCTTCAACATTGAGCTTGGCCATGTGCTTCTTGAACTGAGCCTTTTCATAATCGATCTTATGCTTCAGTTCAGCAATCTTCTGAGCTAGAGCTAGCTCAGAAGCAATGGCTCCGTGGGTGGCGACGCTTAGGCCAATCGGAAGCTGAAGATCATCAAAGCTGACATTTGGGCTGTCAAACCACTCACCAATGAATGTGTTGATGATTTCAACATCAAAGAGAGGAAGGTCATTGAAGATTTCTGCCTCTTGCTTGCTCTTGATCAGCTGCTCAAGAGCATCATAGCCAAGATCGTCGTCGCTGGACAGATCAATGACATCATCGCGCAGAATAGCAGCAGCGGTCAGTTCTTGGCTAGTGGGTTGCAAGGGCATCTTCACTTTGGAGAACTTGGAGATGCGTGACAAATCTTCAGACTGCACACTGTGTTCAGGAGGTGCAGTGGCCAGAGGCTTCGCTCGTGAGGCCTTTGGTGCTGGGGAAGGCTTCGAAGCTTGAGGTTTCTTCAGCTTCTTTGGATTCGGTGGTGCAGGCGCTTCGTCAGAATCAGCGACATCTGCAGGCTCATCCACGGCTGTCCTTGAACCATGATATGAGTGATGAGACCTTCTAGGTTGTAGAAGGGCCCAACAAGATTGGGTTCAGCTTCGCGTGTGGCATCGGCACGAGGAGCAGAGGGGCCTAGATTGAAGTCTAATCCCAGTGACTTCTTGTTTTCTTTGGCCGAATTCTTGGCAAATTGGAAGTTGTGCTTGAACGGATTATCGTCGTGGCACCACAATAATGAAGATGGGTCTGCATCTGCAGGCTGTGGTCCATGGACCATGCAAGGATAGAAGCCTTGTTCAATGGCTTCAGCTCTGTACCTGGCTTGAAGATTTCTGTATAGAATGTGTCCCCATGGTCGTTTGATGGCATTCTTCTCAGCATACTCCTGGGTCACGAACCTGTACTTGAACCACTGTTCTGCCCAATATCTTCGAGTCCATTGGATTCGAGTTTTTCGCTTATTGTAGTCCTCCTCTGGATCTGTCTTGTACAACTCATAGAGGTCAGGAGGAAAATCTCTTGAGGTGTTGCCATGACGCTGTCTGCCACCCTTCCTTGCAGATTTCTCTGGTGCCATGAAGTTTAAACTGAAAGGCTTCAAAGCTGTCAAAGTCTTCCATCTACTGGTCAGACAAGAACTGGCTTCAGGAGAATTTATATGATGCTGTAAGAATTCTGCAAATGAATGCAGACTATGAGAAGCAAGGGATTCTCCCACGGACATGTAGCTGTGATAGCATTAAATTGCGAGGGAAGGGGAAGAGGTCATATGCATTCTCAGAAGATTTTGAAGATAAATCAGTTTAGAAGACATTGACCTCATAGTGCGAAGACATTCACTCATAGAGAGAGAGTTGGTTCCAGATTTGTACGAATCCACGAATAAGTACAAGTGAGGAATCTAACTACTTTGTGAAGCATAAGTGAACATACTAGGCATATTATGAGATGCAGTATGAAATAGATTCAACTTGTGTGAATAGAAACTGCTTGTGGTAGAAAATGATGAATCTATAGGATCAAAGGGGCCGTAAAAAGGAGGTTTTATTTACCACACGAGGACCTGCTAGACGGAGTGGAAGAGGAGGCCGAGCAGTTCGAACCTTCCATGCCCTAACTTGGCGACGGAGAAGACGATGTCCGCGGTCGGCGTGAAGACGGCGTCAGTGAGGTCGCGGCAGCGAAGCGCTTCGTCGCCGGCATCGTCGAGGGCTAGCGATGGCGCTAGGGTTTATGCAAGAGTGGAAGAAGGGATAATGACTGTCATGAGGCGTGTATTTATAGGGATAGGGACGGCACAGTGTTATTACACAGGTGCCCCTAGCGATTCACATCTGAAGGACACGTGGCTATCATGCAACACATCGGAGGTTGTTCAATGTTCCCACGCATGACTGGATTGTCGGGTGGTAGTTCCCACTTCTCCAGGTTTCAGGTGAAAGGATTTAGCATTGAAAACGGTTTAATGGTTGTCTCTGTGTCTTCTGCTGACAAGGATGCATAGAAGACATTTTGACAATGTCAATAGAATGCATATGATTTGGATAGATAGACTTAGGTGAGAAGCATGGAGGGGTTAGGGTCTGATCACATTCACTTAGTTCAAAAGATTCAACAAGAAGCCATAGCTATAAGTGAATGCTGTAGAGGATAGAAACCAAATCAGTATGTTGAAGATAAACAGGAGAACTTTTAATCATTGAAGACAAACAAAATGCGAAGACTTTGCAAATGTAACACCATGAATTATACACTTCAAAGGGAAAATCTTGGTGGTGGCATTACCCACCGTATAGGAAATATTAGACCCAGACACAGCACACAATTATCGTGTCGCTCCGAAGTTAAATTCCACATTAATATATTCACACTCAGAATGTAAGTCTTCATTGTTTGAAGATATACTTTACTTCGTGTGTTGCACATCTAAGTCGTCAACATGCTTAAGTGTTAGGATGTGTGCCTGATCACAGGACATTTGAGGATTCCAAGATATTTAGCTCACACTGTAACTTGCAAAACCTCTTCTCATCCAAGGGCTTGGTGAAGATATCTGCCAATTGCTCTTCAGTGTTGACGTGTATGATATCAATATCTTCCTTCATAACATGATCTCTGAGAAAGTGATGACGAATTTCAATGTGCTTTGTCTTCGAGTGCTGAACTGGGTTGTTGGCAATCTTGATGGCACTTTCGTTGTCGTAGTAGAGTGGCACTTGCTTCAGATGAATGCCATAGTCTTTGAGTGTTTGCTTCATCCATAGAAGCTGAGTGCAGCAAGATCCAGCAGCAATGTATTCAGATTCAGCAGTGGAGAGAGATACACAGTTCTGCTTCTTTGAAGACAAACATAGAAGTGATCGTCCTAGAAAATGACCTGTGCCTGATGTAGACTTGCGATCCACCTTGTCACCAGCATAATCAGCATCCGAGAATCCAACTAGATCAAACTCTGAGCCCTTTGGATACCATAATCCTAGTGTTGGGTGTGAGCCAAATATCTAAGAATTCGCTTCACAGCTAAGTGATGTGATTCCTTTGGTGCCGCTTGGAACCAGGCACACATGCAAACACTAAGCATGATATCTGGCCTAGATGCACACAAATAAAGCAAGGAACCAATCATGGAGCGGTATACCTTTTGATCGAACTCTTTACCATTATCGTCGGGACCCAGATGGTGTTTGGCTGGCATTGGTGTCGTGTAGCCTTTGCAGTCTTGCATTCCAAATTTCTTCAAGAAATCTTTGAGGTATTTCTCTTGGGATATAAAGATGTTGTTGCGTTGTTGACGTATTTGAAGACCAAGGAAGAACTTCAACTCACCCATCATGGACATCTGATATTGCTCTTGCATCATATATCCAAACTCTTCACTATATTTCTCATTAGTGCAGCCGAAGATAATGTCATCCACATATATTTGGCACACAAACAATTCACCATCATATGTCTTCGTGAAGAGAGTGGGATCCAGGGAACCAGGTTTGAAGCCTTTGCTCTTCAGGAAGTCTTTGAGTGTGTCATACCAAGCTCGAGGGGCTTGTTTGAGGCCATACATTGCCTTGTTGAGCTTGTACACCATGTCAAGATGTTTTGGATCTTCAAAGCCAGGCGGTTGTGCAACATACACTTCTTCTTCAATCTTGCCATTGAGAAAAGTGATCTTCACATCCATTTGATACAGAAGAATGTTATGATGATTTGCATAGGCCAGCTGTATGCGTATAGCTTCAAGCCTAGCCACAAGAGCAAATGTTTCATCGAAGTCAATCCCTTCAACTTGAGTATATCATTGAGCAACAAGACGAGCTTTATTTCTGACAACCTGACCATGCTCATCTTGCTTGTTGCGATATATCCATTTAGTGCCTATTATATTGTGCTTACAAGGATCAGGACGCTTAAACAGTTCCCATACATTATTTAGCTCAAACTGTTGAAGCTCTTCTTGCATAGCTTGAATCCATTCAGGTTCCATGAAGGATTCATCAACTTTCTTGGGTTCAGATATTGAGACGAATGCGAAGTGCCCACAGAAGTTTGCTAGTTGTGTTGCCCTTGAACGAGTGATTGGACCTGGTGCATTGATGCCATCAATTATCCTCTCAATCTGTACTTCATTTGCAACACGAGGATGAACGGGATGAAGATATTGCTCTTGCTGATCATTGTCATCGTTAGAAGGATTGTCTTCAGGCTGAGCATTGTCTTCAGGATGATCAGGTGCAAAGATGATAAGTTCCTCTTCAGGCTGAGCTTCAGACGGTATGATTTCTCCAATTCCCATAAGTTTGATTGATTCACTGGATGGAAATTCATCTAGCACATTTGGCAGGTGCTCTCTTTGTGAGCTGTTAGTCTCATCGAACCGCACATCCACCGTTTCAACCACTTTATAGTGAAAGAGGTTGAAGACTCTGTAGGAGTGTGAATCCTTTCCATATCCAAGCATAAAACCTTCATGTGCTTTCGGTGCAAATTTTGAAGTGTGATGTGGATCCTTGATCCAGCACCTGGCGCCAAATACTCTGAAGTAACTGACATTTGGCTTCTTACCCGTAACGAGCTCATAGGATGTCTTGTTTAGAAGCTTGTGAAGATAAACACGGTTGATGATCTGGCATGCAGTATCGATGACTTCAGGCCAAAACTTTCTTGGAGTCTTGTATTCATTAAGCATCGTCCGGGCCATCTCAATAAGTGTTCTGTTCTTGCATTCCACGACGCCATTCTGCTGCGGTGTGTACGGAGCTGAGAATTCATGTGTGATGCCCAAGGTATCAATATAAGTATCTAGGCCAGTGTTCTTGAATTCAGTGCCATTGTCACTTCTGATGTGCTTGATCTTGACTCCATAGTTGTTCATGGCTCGATTGGCGAAGCGTCTGAAGACATCTTGCACTTCAGTCTTGTAGAGGATTATATGCACCCAAGTATTTCTTGAATAATCACCAACAATGACAAAGCCATAGAGAGAATCAGTAGTAGTAAGAGTTGAGTAATGAGTTGGACCGAAAAGGTCCATGTGGAGCAGTTCGAAGGGTTGAGTCGTTGTCATGATTGTCTTCGAGGGATGCTTGGCCCTCATCATCTTTCCTGCTTCACAGGCACCGCATAAGTGATCCTTCTTAAACTTGACACCCTCGATGCCTATGACAAGCTTCTTCTTTGCAAGGGTGTGCAGGATCCTCATGCCAGCATGCCCTAGCCTCCGATGCCAGAGCCAGCATTCAGAAGCTTTTGCTAGAAGACATACGGCAAGTTGTGGTCCTGCTGAGAAATCTACCACGTACAAATCGTCTTTTCGATACCCTTTAAAGACCAGAGACTTGTCGGATTCCATTAGAACAAGGCAATGATATTTTCCAAACATCACAATCATGTTCAAATCGCAAAGCATTGAGACAGACATTAAGTTGAAACCAAGGGATTCAACAAGCATGACTTTATCCATGTGTTGATCCCTTGAGATTTCAACTCTACCTAGACCCAATACCTTGCTTTTACTAGTGTCAGCAAATGTGATGTGACTTTTGCCAGATGGATGTAAGGTTGAGTCCATGAGAAGACTTCGCTTGCCAGTCATGTGATTAGTACACCCACTATCAATAATCCATTCTGAAGCAGCTGGTGTCGTACCCTACAGTGCAGTTAGGGGGATAGGCTTCATGAAGAGAATTGTGAAGCATAAACATTTGACGAGCAAGTGGATTATGAAAGCTTAGATCGAGGTTAGGACTGATAGGGCATGTAGCAAGCGACTCAGGAACAAAATACATAATAAGACCATTTGGGCATTTGATCTTGCGCCCTACAAGATGTTTAAGGTCCCCAGCACTAGCTTCAGACGAATTTGATTGTCGGCTGGAGACCTTTCCCTGCAAAAGAGAGTTAAGCTTTCTTAGTCACCCACATCTTCAACTTCAAGGGTGGCTTCGTAGCAATGAGTCTAAGTGCAGCATCTGAGAATTTTGGCTTTGGAGCCCTAGCAAAAGTCTTGCAGGTGGACAATGGTACTCATAAGAATAAGTAGAGTAGATCTTGGTCTTACGAACATGGCGGTTTGATGAAACGCGTTCATATTCATAGGCCTGAGTATGGCTTCCCTGCAAAACATTTGCATTAGTGCGACTCAGGTGAGTCCTTTGTCTGTATGAAGCCTTTGGACCATATGAAGCCTATGGTCTGGGGTTTGTCTTCTTCACTTGTGGTGTCATGATGACATTCACAAGAAGATTCTCCAGCAACCTTTTCGGCACCCAGACTTTCTTCACAGGTGGCCCATTCTTGCAGTTAGTACCAATATACCTGGCAAACACTTCACCATTCTGATTCTTAAACAGTTTATAGTTTGCATCAAAGGATTCATCAATAACATTGGGATTAGCACAATTGAAGCCTGACAGGGTGGATGGATCCACTGAGGGTTCCTTTGCAGCAACCCATGTGGTTTTGGGGTACTTCTCAGGTTTCCAGTAAGAGCCATCAGCATTCATTTTCCTTTCAAACCCAAGACCCTCTTTCCTAGGGTTTCGGTTCATGATCTACCTTTTGAGAACTTCACATAGTGTCTGATGCCCTTTGACACTTTTGTACATCCCTGTTTCAAGCAATGTCTTCAACCTTGCATTTTCATCAGCAATAGCAGTGGTATCCTCAGCAGAGGGGTTAGTTACCACATCAACAGTTGAAGATATTGCAATAGTAGCAGCAGTAGAACATCTAGCAACAGAAGTAGCGTTGTCATGCTCAATGCATTTAAGACATGGTGGTTCAAATCCTTCTTGAGCGGGACTCATTTGTTTGGCGCGAAGTGACTCGTTTTCCTTTTGAAGATCTTCATGAGCCGCTCTCAATTTCTCAAGATCTTGCTTCCTTTGAAGATAATCATAGGAAAGCTTTTCATGAGTTGTTGAGAGCGTTTCATGACGACTTTCAAGTTCCTCATACTTAACATGAAGATTTTTTATGTCTTCAATTAAGGACTGAGATCGAGTCATTTCAGCGTCTTACAGGTCATCGCTTTTGTCTAATATTTTTTGAATATGTTCCATAGCTTTCAGTTATTCAGTTGCAATTTTAGCAAGTGTTTTGTAGCTGGGTTTGGAACCACAATCAGAGTCATCTTCACTGGATGTTTGATAGTGAGTAGTGCGTGTGTTTACCTTGGCACCGCGTGTCATGAAGCAGTACGTGGGAGCGGAGTAGTCCTTGTCATTTGCATCGGTGTCGGTGATGAAGTCATTGTCTTCAGTGTTGAAGATGGACTTGGCAACGTATGTTGTAGCCAGACTCGCAACGCCAGAATCGGACTCCTCCTCAGAAGCGGACTCCTCCTCTGAATCCATTTCCTTGTAAACAAACGCACGAGCCTTGCCAGATGAGCTCTTCTTGTGTGATGAAGACTTTGAGGAAGACTTGGAATAAGACTTTGAGTATTTCTTCTTCTTCTTGTTATCAGAATCATACTCCTTGCTCTTCTTTTTCTTCTTGTTCTCATTGTCCCACTGGGGACACTCAGAGATGTAGTGGCCAGGTTTCTTGCACTTGTGGCATGTTCTCTTCTTGTAGTCATGAGCAGAAGCTTCATCATTCCTTGAGCTTGATCGTGAAGACTTTCTGAAGCCTTTCTTCTTGGTGAAATTTTGGAACTTCTTCACAAGCATAGCAAGCTCCTTTCCAATGTCTTCAGGATCATCAAAACTGCTGTGAGATTCTTCTTCAGATGAGGAGGCAGCTTTTTCCTTCAAGGCACGAGTTCACCCATAGTTGGGACCGTAGATGTCTCTTTTCTCAGAAAGCTGAAACTCATGTGTGTTGAGCCTCCCAAGTATGTCAGACGGATCGAGTGTCTTGAAGTCAGGACGTTCTTGAATCATCAGGGCTAGGGTGTCAAACAAGCTGTCAAGTGATCTCAGGAGTGTCTTGACGACTTCATGCTTGGTGATCTCAGTAGCGCTGAGGGCTTGAAGCTCATTTGTGATGTTAGCGAGTCGATCAAACGTGAGCTGGACATTCTCATTATCATTTCTCTTGACGCGGTTGAAGAGGTTGCGAAGGACACTGATTCTCTGATCTCTCTGGGTTGAGACGCCTTCGTTGACCTTGGAGAGCCAGTCCCAGACTAGCTTAGATGTTTCCAAAGCACTCACACGGCCATACTGTCCTTTGGTCAGATGACCACAGATGATGTTCTTGGCAGTGGAGTCCAGTTGAACGAACTTCTTGACATCAGCAGCGGTGACACCTTCACCAGCCTTGGGAATGCCATTCTTGACGACATACCATAGGTCGACATCAATGGCTTCAAGATGCATGCGCATCTTATTCTTCCAGTAGGGATATTCAGTTCCATTGAAGACTGGGCACGCAGCGGAGACTTTGATTATCCCTGCAGTCGACATAGCTAAAACTCCAGGTGGTTAAACCGAATCACACAGAACAAGGGAGTACCTTGCTCTCATACCAATTGAAAGTGCTAGTGATCGATTAGAGGGGGGTCAATAGGCGATTTTTACGAAAGTCTTCAAAACATGGAAGTTTCGAAGACAAATGATAGAGATAAACCTATTATCATGCAGCGGAAGGTAGACTACACTAAGCAAGCCATAGTCAAGTATTCAATGAAGTGAAAGCACAATGACTAATAGCAGCTAGGTAGTATAGATCAGGTAGGAAGATAGTGTGAAGCCAATCAGAACAAGCGGTCACTCAGTGAAGACGAAAGATAATGCAATCATACAATGACTTCACTAGAGCCAACAGTAAGTAAAGGAATGGGAAGAATGAAACTAGTGACTCATTGAAGACAATGATTTGTTGGACCAGTTCCAGTTGCTGTGACAACTGTACGTCTGTTAGGGAGACTGAGATTCAACTCAGAAGACCGTGTCTTCACCTTATTCCCCTTGAGCTAAGGACACCCAGTCCTCACCCAATCACTCTAGTAAGTCTTCAAGGTAGACTTCGAAACCTTCACAGACTTCGTTCACCGGCGATCCACAATGACTCTCGGATGCTTAGAACGCGACGCCTAACCGGCTGGAGGATTCACAATCCTCAAGTGTAATAAGTCTTCAGATCACACAGACAAGAAGACTTAAGTGATTCCTAACACTCTTTGGCTCTGGGTGTTTAGGGATTTATCCTCGCAAGGAATTCTCTCTCAAAGGCTTCGAGGTGGGTTGCTCTCAAACGACAAAAGCCGTGCACTAACTCTGAGCAGCCAACCGTTTATGGTTGTAGGGGTGGGCTATTTATAGCCACGAGGCAACCCGACCTGATTTGTCCGAAATGACCCTGGGTCACTAAGGAACTGACACATGTTCCAACGGTCAGATTTCAAACACACACATCAACTTTACTTGGGCTACAAGAAAAGCTGACTTATCCAGCTCTAGATAAGATTTGCTCTCATTGTCCTTGCTCGAAGACATAGGATTTTTGGTTAAGCATCACTTCAGTCATTCTGACAGGTTCACTTGGACCCCACTTATCAGTACGGTGGTTCCTATGACTCAACAAAGAAGAAAAAGAACAACGAAACAACTAAGTCTTCGCGCTCCATAGTCTTCACTCGATCTGTTCTCTTGTCATAGTCTTCAATGTGACTACATTCACATACCACCTTTGACTTCAATGTCTTCATACATTTTTAGGGGTCATCTCTGGTAGGAAAACCGAATCAATGAGGGACTTCTACCTGTGTTATCCTGCAATTCTCACAAACACATTAGTCCCTCAACCAGGTTTGTCGTCAAGACTCCAAAACCAACTTGGGGTGGCACTAGATACACTTACAGTATTAATGTGCATATAGGATCTGAACATATGATCTTCCACCAAATAAACCAACTAGCATCAACTACAAGGAGTAATCAACACTACTAGCAACCCACAGGTACCAATCCCAGACTTAGAGATAAGAATTGGATACAAGAGATGAACTAGGGTTTGAGAGGAGATGGTGCTGGTGAAGATGTTGATGGAGATTAACCCCCTCGCGATGAGAGGATCGTTGGTGATGACGATGGCGATGATTTCCCCCTCCTGGAGGGAAGTTTCCCCGGCAGAACAGCTTCACCGGAGCCCTAGATTGGTTCCACCAAGGTTCCGCCTCGTGGCGGCAGAGTCTCGTCCCGAAAGCTGGCTTATGATTTTTTCCTCATTGAAAGAAACCATATAGCAGAAGATGGGCATCGGAGGGCCAACAGGGGGCCCACGAGGCAAGGGGGTACCCCTAGGGGGTAGGGCGCGCCCCCCACCCTCGTGGGTAGGGTGTGGCCCCCCTCTGGAACTTCATGCGCTCAGTATTATTTATATATTCTGAAAATGACTTCCGTGAAGTTTCAGGAATTTTGGAGCTATGCAGAACAGGTCTCTAATATTTGCTCCTTTTCTAGCCCAGAATCCCAGCTGCCGGCATTCTCCCTCTTTATGAAAACCTTGTAAAATAAGAGAGAATAGGCATAAGTATTGTGACATAATGTGTAATAACAGCCCATAATGCAATAATTATAGATATAAAAGCATGATGCAAAATGGACGTATCAACGACCGACATGCAAAATGGACTGTACGTGGAGAGGCTGACAGCTGCGTCCACGGCCGCACGCAAGGAAATGCCTCCTTATTACACGTAAAATAATAATTCCTCCACCTGACAGCTTGGACCCACCGAAAGGGCCTTTGTATTTCGTGAAAAAAACGTTACCGCTGCTGACAGCTTGGACAGACCAGCTATATCTTCGCACGCAAGGAAGTGCCTCCTTATTACGCACAAAAAATGAATATTCCCCCTGCTAACTGGGACCCAGTATAGTTGCAGGCTGACTTGTGGGCCTATTAAGTTGACAGGGACGGAGGGCTTTGTCAACTTAGTCAATATGCACGATTCTAGCTCCAGTGATCGTACGATGTCCATCCAACGGCCGTAGTACTTCTTCAACCTCTGGTCTTCTTGCTCCAGCCGCCCAAACCAGCACCGGTCATGCCTCGCGCTCTTGCATCCCGTGGCCGGCAGCAATGCGGCGGAGGCCTCATTGCCCCCTACTACTCCCACCTCTAGCCAGGCCGTCCCTGTACCCACCCACACCCCTTGTTATTCTGCGGCGACGGCAGCCTCACACCGCAGCGAACCAGTGAACCCTCATACTCCTCTATGCGTGGGCATCCACTGCCGCGTCTACCCCGGCTCCATGCCGTCCCCTTCCATGGCCTCGCCGTCATCCACCGCCCTAGTGCTCTCGGCGCGGTGTGGTTAACATGGTCAAGGAACAGCTTCCATCCGACATGGACTATACATGGAGAGGCTGCCAGCTGTGTCCACGGCCGCAGCAATGAAGTTCCTCCTTATTACGCGCAAAATAACTATTCCTCCACCTGACAGCGGGGACCCACCAGATGGGCCACCGTATTTCATGAAAAAAAAAATTCCCCCTGACTCCTGGGACCCACCAGCTACATCTTCGCACGCAAGGAAGTGTGTCCGGGCAAAAAAAAACGATTCGCCCCCTGACTTGTGGGACCCACCAGCTACATCTTCGCACGCAAGGAAGTGCCTGACAGTCGGGACCCACCTGGTCGAAGCGTACAAAGCGTTGTCATTCTGGTTGCGAACGTGTACGTACATACTGGTCGATGTAGAGGCGTGCACGTGTCGTAGTAGAGGCGCGCACGTAGCTTGTAGACGTACGTACAGCGGCCTGTGTGCAAGAAAGAAAATACGGCCACGTACATACATACGGGCAGGGTCTCGAACGCCTACTCGCGCATACGTACGACCATGGCTCGTCTACATGGCTGGGTCGGAATGGAGAAACTGTGTCATCGTCGTGTTCATGGGGAGCCAACTGGCTGGGTCGAAACGGAATGCGTCGTCATGTTCATCGGGAGGGCTTGGATGGAATAGCCGATGGAAACGAGGCCTGGCGTACCTCAGAACGGAGGAAACGGCCTTGGGTTCAACCAGCCACGGTCAAAAAGGGATCCTGTTCATCGGGAGGGGTCAGGCGTACCGCAAAACGGAGCTAACGGACCTCCTATAGTCGGAATGGGGGTCCTGTTGATCGGGAGGGGTGTGGCATGTTCCGCAAAACAGAGGAAACGGACTTGTATTGGAGCGCTACGGTCGAAACGGGGGTCCTGTTCATTGGGAGGGGTGTGGCGTACCGTAAAACGGGACTCCACGCGATACTGTTCATCTCCACCATCGACCCCCTCCAGCCTCCATGGGCTATTGTTCATCCACCGTCGACCCCCTCCAGCCTCCATGGGCTCCTGTTCATCCAGCCTCCACCGCGCGCTACTCCACCGGCTACTGTTCAACCAACCCTCTCCACGGGCTCCTATTCAAGCACCCCTCCACGGGCTACTGTTCATCCAGCCCTCCACCGTCTACTGTTCATCCTTCCCTCCACGGGGTGGTCCTGTTCATCTAGCCCTCCATGGGGTCTTGTTCATCCAGCCCTCCATGGGGTCCTGTTCATCCAGCCCCAACCGGCTCGATCGACCGGGGTCCTGTTCATCCAGAGGTAACACCACGGGGTCCTGTTCATCCACCCCCACCGGGAACTGTTCATCCAAACCCCCCAGAAACGCTCACTGTTCATCCAGATGCAACATCGATCGGCTTCAGTTAGCAGCACTAGCGAAGGAATCGATCGATCCGGTTCAGTTAACATCCATCGATCAATCGCTCGGGTTCACTAACGCGTAGCCTGCAGTGCAATGGCTCGGGTTCAGTTAGAGCCCAACGCCTCGCACCCACATGCGTGCGTGTATGACAGAAACACGCATCGCTCGTCCTCGACCACCCACCGTAACCGGGAACACCCCGATATTTTCCTCACCCTCGCTTCTACCATGGTTTTTCCGTCATGGACGGCACAAAGAATGTCATGCAGCTGCGTCTCCGGCCCGCCCAGGATGAAAAGCCCATTTTCTGTCATGATTTTTTGTCATAGAAGTAGGACCCCACCACATCTATGATGATACCGTGTTTTGTCCCAATTATTGTCATAGAAGTGTCATAAGTATGACATAATTTTTTTCATTCGGCCCAAAATGTCACGGATGTGTCTTTTTTGTAGTGACCACCATGTTTTTCAAGGACTTTGTAGTGACCCTCTTCCTTTTTGATGTAATATGCACAAGAACAACATTTGAGTGGAAAAACATGGTATGATGAAAGATGGAATATGTATTGATAATGGATGGGCATGGCATCTTGACATATATGATGAGTAAACTAAGCAGATGGTGGTGCAACAAAGTAGAAGAAATGCAAGACAACATATGCAAGATACGGGCAATCAATAAAACCTTGCCAGATTAGAACAGACACCTTGATGGGTGAACAGGACAGGCCATCTGCCTTTGACTCCTCGAGGTTAGAATAGTCATTAGGATCATATTCTGAACAAGAATCTACAGGTGGGGAGCATCTGAGTCTCATTGCATCCAGAATGGCACTCAATGCCTTGGTGCCAATTTTGTAAGTCGTTGCAGTGTTCCATAATATTCTTCTGATGCATGGATTCTGATATTCACTGTAATTACGTATAATATCTGAGAACCATGAAAACATAAATAGTAGTGAGATTATCTCTGGAATGCAGAGGATATTCTAATATAGGGGCACCCCTATAAACCCTTGTGTGCTATCACTGGATTCTGATGAGAGATCTCATGTGTGCATTAATATGGTGCGTGCATTAATATAATCTGGCACAACTACACAAAAAATATGTTTGAGAAGTAAGGATAGTTGGCAGATGATACGTTCATAATATACTGTATAGAGAGTTTATTGCCAAATCATGATAACAAGAGCACACATCAACTAGGCAGATCGTAGTGTACATAAAAGGGGTACACCATAACCACGATATATAAATCGGGAAAGTGGAATTGGCTGGAAAATACGGTGTTTAATTGCCGCTACGAATTGAAAGCCTATCGATCACGTACAGGCCAGCTCTATCAGCTATTGACTGCAGATGCCCCTATGCCCATGCCCCTTCCGTACAAGGAACATGCTGTACGTACTAAATACAGAATAACAAAAGAGGAACATGTTAAAGAACAGAAGATCAAGCATATTCTTGAGGTTCCGCTTCATTGCATACAATGTTGGTTGCCCACTCATGATGAATCACAGCGCCCAAAGAAATGCTATTCCATGCTGTCTCTCTATATGTGGCCACATGCATTTGGAAAATCAAGTGGGAGCATTACCTGACCAATTAAATGTGCGTCTATAAACTAATATCAGTATCATATCACAATTTTTATTTGAAGAAGTAAGCTTTGGACTTATGATTGGCGTGTTGTTTAGCTTCAAGAGTGGACTGCTGCTAGTGCTGACACATAGCAGCTACACAGATCATAGTGTAGATATAACGGGAAAACCGTAAGCATCAGGAGTAAAATCAGCAAAGTGGAACTTGCTGGAATATATGTGCTATTATTGCCGGTACGGATAGAGAGGCTTCGGATACCAGCTCTCTTCAACTAAAGGTGCGGTACTGTTAAGATATGTGTAACTCTCAAAGGCGACACAGCTCCTCGCATTTCCTTGCTAATCTTATAGGATTCAAGTGGGCAGGCCACTACAAATCCTATTCCTATGTTTACAAAATCCTACAAATCAAAGAGGCCTGAAGAGTTCAAAGTGTCCATCACAACCGACCGTATAGACCTCTACACTGCAAATGTCCCTGCTCATCTTCACTACAAGGAACATACTGTACTACTATCATACTCCCTCTGTTCCAAAATATATGTCTTTGTAGATATTTCCACCATGGATCACATACAGATGTATACATATACATTTTAGAGTGTAGATTCACTCATTTTGCTCCATATGTAGTCCATGGTGGAATATATACAAAGACTTGTATTTAGGAACGGAGAGAGTACTTATTAAAGAAGAACGGAAGAGGAAAATGATAAAGAAGAGCAAGCAAATTTTGGATAATAAAATGTTCGTTGCGCAGTCCCCACACATGATGAACCAGAGTGTATTAAGAATGCAACTCCCTGTTGTCTCTATATATGTGGTGCACTTGCTTTTCGAAAGTAAAGTAGGAACATTAGCTGACCAATTAAACATTATCTGTTTAGTAATATCAGCATCATATCAGATTCGTATTTGAGCAAGAAGTTTGGAATTATGAGTGGCATGTTGTTTAGCTTGATAAATTCAGGAGCAGTGCTAAGCATCTACGATGATGGTACTGAATGTAAAGGCATGTCTGCATGCAAGTCGCGTGACTTTTGTCATTTGGGTCAGTCGACCATTTCACGCGGTTGGATGAAGATCCTACGTCTCCTAACCCTTCTTCTTTCGCATGGGCCGCCGGCCGAACCACCGGCCCCCACCGCATGTGTTCGTCCGCCCCCCCCCCCCCCCCCCCCCCCCCCCCCCCCTTCTCTTCGTTCGGTGAGGCCCCACCACTTCCCCCATAACCATTGTCCCCACCCGAGCCCCTTCCTTCGCATCAGCGAACTCCGGCGAGCTCTAAAAAATCGACTGACCCAATTTTGATATTTAGTCTACTGTAATTTAACTAGTGTGGAATATAAAAGGGGAAAACAATAAGCATTGTCAGTATAGTGTTGAGCGTACCATGGCGGATCTGATGGTGCAAACCAGACAAAGGCAACTTCGCAACCAATGTTTGCTTGCAACTAGCAAGTTAAGTGATGGACAAGAAATCAGAGTAAAGCAGTGGCGATCTATTTTCTTGCTGCGATAAATAAGTTGAGCAGATACGAAAGAGTACCGCATCTAGTGCGGCGCCGTGTATGCATATGCTGAGAATTTGACGGTGCTGCAGTAGTGATGGCTATCGGTTGTGTGGAAGCAGACCTAGGAGGGTAGACGGTGGCGGCGGGGAGCGGTGGACGAGACGGTCGTAGGAGTGGCGCCGGCAAGGTGTACGACGGCGGGGATGAAGCGAGAGGATGGGATGCAAGGATCTCGCTCCGAAGCCGTGGATGAGAGAGGTCGATCTCTTGTAATGGATGACGGCGTCGGGGTATCACCTGATACGTCTCCAACGTATCTATAATTTTTGATTGCTTCATGCTATATTATATTCTATTTTGGATGATTAATGGGCTTGGTTATACACTTCTATATTATTTTTGGGACTAACCTATTAACCGGAGGCCTAGCCCAGAATTGCTGTTTTTTTGCCTATTTCAGAGTTTCGCAGAAAAAGAATATCAAACGGAGTTCAAATGGAATGAAACCTTCGGGAACGTGATTCTTGGAACGAAAGCAATCTAGAAGACTTGGGGTGTATGTAAGGGAAGCAACGAGGAAGGCACGAGGTAGGGGTGCGTATTTCTTCCTCCTATATATACCAATATACCCTAAAACATATTCCGCCGCCAGAAGCCTCCATAGCCAACGAACACCAATCTAGACCCGTTCCGGCACCCTGCTGGAGGGGGGAACCCCCACCGGTGGCTGTCTTCATCATGCCGGCGCTCTTCATGACGAGGAGGGAGTAGTTCACCGTCGGGGCTGAGGGTATGTACCAGTAGCTATGTGTTTGATCTCTCTCTCTCTCCCTCGTGTTCTTGAGGTGATATGATCTTGATGTATCGCGAGCTTTGCTATTATAGTTGGATCTTATGATGTTTCTCCCCCTCTACTCTCTTGTAATGGATTGAGTTTTCCCTTTGAAGTTATCTTATCGGATTGAGTCTTTAAGGATTTGAGAACACTTGATGTATGTCTTGCGTGGGATACCCGTGGTGACAATGGGGTATTCTATTGATCCACTTCATGTATGTTTTGGTGATCAACTTTTGGGTTCTACCCAAGAACCTATGCATAGGGGTTGGCACACGTTTTCGTCTTGACTCTCCGGTAGAAACTTTGGGGCACTCTTTGAAGTACTTTGTGTTGGTTTGAATAGATGAATCTGAGATTGTGTGATGCATATCGTATAATCATACCTACTGATACATGAGGTGAAATTGGAGTATCTAGGTGACATTAGGGTTTTGCTTGATTTGTGTCTTAAGGTGTTATTCTAGTACAAACTCTATGATAGATTGAGTGGAAAGAATAGCTTCATGTTATTTTATTACTGAATCTTGAATAGATCGATCAGAGAGGATAACTTTGAGGTGGTTTCGTACCCTACCATAATCTCTTCGTTTGTTCTCTGCTATTAGTTACTATGGAGTGGCTCTTTGTTGCATGTTGAGGGATAGTTATATGATCCAATTATGTTATTATCTTCATCCTACGCCTCCCACGGATTGATAAACCTTAGGTCATCCACTTGAGGGAAATTTGCTACTGTCCTAGAAACCTCTGCACTTGGAGGCCCATCAACGTCTACAAGAAGAAGGTTGTGTAGTAGACATCAAGCATTTTTCTAGCGCCGTTGCCGGGGAGGTTAGCGCTTGAAGGTATATCTTTAGATCTTGAAATATGGAATTGATTTTTCCTCGTATCTTTTTGTTTCTTGTTTTTGCACTAGTTTAGTTTATAAAAGAAAAACTACAAAAAATATGGAATTGATTTTTCCTCATATGCTTTATCTTTTTAATATCTTTCGTGAGTATGATGGAAAGGAAAATTGTGCCAAAGTGTTAGAAGAAGAATGCATTAAAAATGTTTGGCACTAAATCTTTGAATGATGAGCACGATTGCAATGTTATTAGTATGAACTCTTTGAATATCCATAGTACTAATGATGATTGGACTAGTCATGATGAGAATGTCTCTTATAAGCATGTCGATTTTTGTGGAGTGCATAGAGTTTGCAAGTACACACCAATTAGGGAAGATAGATTTTGCAAGAGGCATAAGTACTTAGAAACTAAATGGTTGCAAGAAAGGCAAGATATTTGTGCTGAAAATTTAAATTTTCTTAGCCATACTTGTGAACTTTGCAATGAACGTGGTCGTTTAACCATCCGATGCAAATTGTTTCATGATCTAATCGTTTCCAAAAATTGTGATGACTTGATTTCCCTTGCACATCATAAAGAACTTAGTTTGCTTATGGGTTATGAAGAAATGAAATGTATAACTAACAATCTTCCAGTATTTGCCCGTCATAAACTTCTTGATTTTGATCTAGAGGAAATTTATATGTATTGAGTAGTGAATTGTTTTGAAAATCCTTATATTGCCAATTACATAAAGAAAAGAAAACAAATAGAAGATGAAGAGAATACTAATGAAAGGGAAGAGACTTCCCAATACCCTCCTATTATTTCTTATGATGAATTAGGTAACGAGGAGGAGCCTTCTATTCAACCAATCTCATTAATAAGGAGCTCCAAAAAGAGGGTTGAACCCACAAGTGATGTGAAGAAGAAAAAGAAAAGACGGAGAAGCAAAGGTAAAAAGGTAACCCTCCCAAATGATGTTGCTCCTATTACTCATTGTGATGATGATAATTGTTATACTATCGGTGCTATCCATACTATTAACACTACTAGGGAAAACCCTAGCAGTAGCTCTGGTTTTGTGCTCACTAGTAGCGCGGGTAGGCGTGCTACTAATAAGGCGCTACAGTTATTGCTTAGCAGTAACGCGTGCCCGCACGTGCTACTGCTAGGAAAAATAGCTGCAGCGTTTGTTCACTCCCACGCTACTGCTAATGTAACTACTGGCAGCGTGTTTTCTCTCCATCGCTACTAGTATTCTTTTTTTAGTGTATTTATGCGCCATCGTACAAATATTGGTACAATACCAGTTATGAGGTTTACATCATTATGTCCATAACAGTGTGTCAAATGAAGGTGGATTAGGTTCAAGTGGAGGCAATATGTGGTGCATGTCAAAAGTATACTACTAATCCAAACTTGATCAGTTTGGACTAGTGGTACTTTCGATGTGCACCACATGTTGCCTCCACTTGAATCTAATCTGCCAGCACAAGCTATTTAATCATCATCATAGTCATTAGCATGAAGAGTATTTATTTAATCACCACTAACAGTAGATAATAATAATCATCATAGTCATTACCACCAACACTAGCTATTTTATCATCATAGTAATAGTGTAGCACATCATCATCCTCAAACTCATTTCTCGCTAGCTAATCACTCCTGCTGCTCTCTCTTAGGTAAAATAACATAAAACATGTGTAGCTCTCCTCCTTGATCAAGTTGGAGCATGCAGATGAACCTGTCTCCTAATCGTGGGTAGCGCATCTGTTTGCTTCCCCCTAGTACTTCTCTGCGCTTCTCCATCACACATTTGGACCAGTCTTGCACTATTAAGCATCCGTCGCTAATCTTGAATGCACTAAAGTAATCTGTAGGATATCTTGCCCGTAAGCTAATAATACTCATGGTACCTTTAGTCTCGATCCCATAAGGCACAACATTCATTAGGAGTCCCTGTTGAAGAACATCGTATGGTAACATACTTAGCAATGAAGTTTAGCTTCAAAAATAATGTATGGAAAAGATGCACTGAGGACAAATAGTAAAAATCTTACCATCCTTCCTAAATAGATGTGACCGTAGTTCATTACGAACACTATTGGTCGCACGTTTTCTGTACTAACATTTCTAAATGCAGGAAGAAAATTTGTCTTGACAGTATCAAGATCCTCAAGCCATGAAACATAATGACTTAGCTCCTCGCAGTTTAGTTCAGCCTCGGGACAGTAGTAGGTCCTATCTACAATGCGCTGGACATGTTTGCTTGCACCGAAATAAGCTGACAATACAAATTAGTTGTCAACTATTTTTGAATAAACAATATCAAAGACATAAATATGTTTGAGAAACTTACATAATGGTATAACTGGAGGCGTATGCACATCGACCCAGATATTGGTATTACCTTCAATATCATCTTTCGGACGAATATCAAAGGCTCAAATGCATAAGTCTTGCATAGTGGTCGCCATGTTTTGCATCCAAAATAGGTGTAGTCATTTGAATTGTATAATTTTGCGTGGAAAATATAACCATGCTTGGACTTCAAGTAAGCTTTCTTTTCCTCCATAGTACGACTGAAATCTATCTTATCCAATACAAAAACTCTTGCATGGAAGGGGATACGCTAGTAGAATAGTAAAAAAATACTTGTCATGCTTAATGTCATGCTTATATTGTAAGTTGAAGCAAATGAAGCAAATGTCATGCTTAATTATGAAAAAAGACTTGTCGTGGTGAATTACTGTATCCACTTCGAAGTTCTCGTCCAGCTTGATGCTGAAGCGCCTATCGTCATCTAGGAAGATTCCGTCGCACAGGCCGCGCTCGTCTTCGCAGTATTTGCAAATACCAAAATCCTTTTCGTCGTCAGACATTTCCTATGTTCATAGTTAAAACATTAATTGAAAATCGATCGAAGACAACTACCAGGATACTCAACACACAAATCCGGGGCACTCGATATTTCCTACATCTTCTGGCACAAGTCATGCCAAAATTCACGAAAAAATCCGGCATGACCTTCGCTAAAATAGGACATATCGAGCGCCTGAAATTTGCTAGAACGGAAATGAATCAACACTCCGGCAAAACATAGGCCACTCGGAGGTGTAACCTGCAAACATGACCGGCCACTTGGGCAAGCACATATCCTATTTGAGCAACACAAGATATACATTTGAAAATCTCTTATAGGACTCAAATTAGCATGCATTTAATAAGCAAAAGTAAATCATCTCATGCATCCATACATCGTCGAATATTATCACTAATACATCCCGAATAGTGTCATACATATAACATCACTAATACAACTAAAACCCTAGCACACGACGGGTATCGGCGCGGGCGGTGGACACCCACAGAGAAGGAACCATCACGGGATCATAGCTGCAGTGAGATCCATGGAGGACCTGCCAGGTATAGGACAACCTGTGCTCCAACGCAAACAAGTAGAGACGGACGTGCACATCCTCCTCACTGACATGGTGACGCACCACCTCCGCGGGGTCCTCGAGCCTCTGGCCGTCACTCGCCCACGCGACCGCCACCAAAGAAGGTTCGGGTCAACGACAGGCTGGCTCCTCACAAACCTACGCCCCTCGGTAGGTAGCGCCTCCCAGTACCACCCCGGCGGAGCCCAGTCCCGGACATGGCCCATCTGGTCAAGCAGGTGTCGTCCTCCGCCGACTCGACGACGAGGATGCGGGATAGGCATCGTCCACGTCGATGCGGGAAAAATTGCTTTAACTAAAAAAATAGCAACAAGTTCTTACTAACTAGTTCTATTAATTCAACTAGTTCTTATTAAAAATAAACTTACTATAAATAAAAATAAACTAGTACCTAATTAGTACCTAGTTCTTACTAACTAATTAGTACCTAGGAACTACTGCCCTAATTACCATCAAATTTGATGAAGCTAGGGGTGGAAAGTGGTAGCGGATATTCCAATTATCCAACTATAAAGTGAAATAAGTGGTCAAATTTTACTCGTTTTATGATTCATCTTAGAAATTTGATTCGTTTCCACCCTTACATGAACCCTAACTCATTTGAGTCACACCCGCATCCGATTCGTTTCCACCCTTACATGAACCCTAACTAATTTGGTGCAACTAAAATATATAGAAACCCTAGGCAGAGGTAGGGGAGAGGGAGGAGCAGGCGTGCTCACCTCGGGTGCCTGCGACGAGGGGGGCAGGCGGCGTCGAGGTCGGGGTCGGGGCTCGGGCGCGCGGCGGATGGCGGCGTCGAGGTCGGGGTCGGGGCGACGTCCCGGGAGGCGTTGAGGTCGGGGGCGGGGGCGGCGTAGAGGGTGTGCGGAAAGCGTGCGGCGGCCAATGGGCAACAGCGGCAGGGAGAGTGGAGAGCTGGATTTGGGGGAAGTTGCCGTGGGGAAGGACGAACCCTGTGGTTAAGTCAGAAGTAGCAGTAGCATGTTCCAGAAAGCACGCTACTTCTACGTTAGCTACAGCGCGTTCTGGGATACATGCTACTGCTACTCCTTTCTCTTTTTTCCCCTTTTTCATTTAGTTTTCTTCACATTTTATTTTTTTCCTTTCACCTTATTCTATTTCTTTGATTTTCAATTACCTTTCTATGTGCTTTCCATTTAATTTTATATCCTTTAGCAGTAGCGAGTTTAGATTAAAACGCGCTACTACAAAGAAAGTAGCGGTAGCGCGGTTCGATATAGGTCGCTACTACTATGTGTAGCATATCGGCTAAGCCATGTGAATTTTAGTAGTAACGTGTTTAGAACAAGACGCGCTACTGCTAAAACTTTATCTACAACGCGGTTTGCATAGGCGCGCTACTGCTACTTAGCACCAGCGTGCTTCTTTGACCCGCGCTACTGCTAAAGTTTTGTGTATAAGGTTTTCCCTAGTAGTGTAATGATGAGAGTGATTATGCTTATGATATGCAAAGGCCCAAGTTTGGGGATGCTATGTTTGATGAGAATGACATGTTTGAGAATATATTTGCTGCAATTAATGTTTGTCCCAAGATGATATTTCTAGCCTCCCAAGTTTTGATATGCAAATTTGTTATGATGATAGCATGCCTCCTACTTATGATGATTATATTGATGAAAGTGGGTTTGGAAGAGTGTCAACTTTAGGAAGTAATGACCCCACTATTTTGGAGGATGTTGAATCTTATTGTGATAATTATGAAAGTGGATTTGGAGAGGTCATGACTTTATTTAGTAATGATTCCACTATCTTGGAAGAGGTTTCAATTGATTATGATGAGAACAAAGTTGCTACTTATGGTGATTATTGTGATGATACTTATGCTATAAAGAGTAGTGATGATTATATTTATAAAACTTGTCATGATTATGATTACCCCTTTTTTGAACATTACTCTTATAATGTGGAAACAATTTATAGTATTCGAGTCTCTTATGATACTCCCACTATTCTGAATAAGAAGAATTTTGCTTATGTGGAGAGTAGTAAATTTTCTATGCTTGTAGATCATGAAAAGAATTCTTTAGGTGATGGTTATATTGTTGAATTCATTCATGATGCTACTGAAAATTATTATGAGGGAGTAATATATGCTTTTAGGAATTGCAATAATATCAAGTTCCCTCTCTATGTGCTTAAAGTTTTAAAGTTATGCTTGTTTTGCCTTCCTATGCTAGTTGATTACGGTTCCCATAAGTTGTTTGCTCACAAAATCCCTATGCATAGGAAGTGGGTTAGACTTAAATGTGCTATTCATATTCTTCAAGATTCTCTCTTTATGTTACAATTATTGTCTTTCATGTGAGCATCGTTGAAATCATCATGCCTAGCTAGGGGCATTAAACGATAGCGCTTGTTTGGAGGCAACCCAAATTTATTTTAGCTCCTTTCTTTTTGTTCCTGTTTAGTAATAAATTAATCCTCTATCTTCTGTTATGAATGTGTTTTTTATGTTTTAATTAGTGTTTGTGCCATGTAAAGCCTTTAGGACCTTCTTGGGTGATTGTTATTTGATCTTGCTGTAAAAAACAGAAAGTATGCGCTCACGAGAATAATTTTCATTTCTTACCAGAGAGCGATAAAATACCAATTCCAAGTTCAGTAGATCATTAAACAAATTGCCTAGGATTTCCTAATTTTCAGGATTTTTGGACTTACAGAAGTATTCAGAACCTACAGATTACTACAACCTGTTCTGTTTCTGACAGATTATGTTTTCTATGTGTTGTTTGCTTATTTTGATGAATCTATGAGTAGTATCGGAGGGTATGAACCATAGATAAGTTGGAGTAAAGTATATAGTACACCAATATGAATTTAGAATGAGTTCACAACAGTACCTAAGTGGTGATTTATTTTCTTATACTAATGGAGCTTACGAGTTTTCTGTTAAGTTTTGTGTTGTGAAGTTTTCAAGTTTTGGGTAAAGATTCGATGGACTATGGAATAAGGAGTGGCAAGATCCTAAGCTTGGGGATTCCCAAGGCACCCCAAGGTAATATTCAAGGACAACCAAAAGCCTAAGCTTGGGGATGCCCCGGAAGGCATCCCCTCTTTCGTCTTCGTTCATCGGTAACTTTACTTGGAGCTATATTTTTATTTACCACATGATATGTGTTTTGCTTGGAGCGTCATTTTATTTTATTTAGTTTTGCTTGCTCCTTGAATAAAATACCAAGATCTGAAATTCTTAAAAGTTAGAGAGTCTTCATATAGTTTCATAATTATTCGACTACTCATTGATCTTCACGTATATCTTTCGGAGTAGTTTGTTGTTGCTCTAGTGCTTCACTTATATCTTTTTAGAGCACGGTGGTGGTTTTATTTTATAGAAATTAATGAACTCTCATGATTCACTTATATCATTTTGAGAGTTTTTAGAACAGCATGGTAATTTTCTTAAATTGGGAAATTAATCCTAATATGCTAAGTATTCGAAACTAGTAAAAAAACTTTCTTATGAGTGTGCTGAATACTAAGAGAAGTTTGATGATTGTTTTGAGATATGGAGGTAGTGATATTAAAGTTGTGCTAGTGAGTAGTTGTGAATTTGAGAAATACTTGTGTTGAAGTTTGTGATTCACGTAGCATGCACGTATGGTAAACGTTGTGTAACAAATTTGAAACATGAGGTGTTATTTGATTGTCTTCCTTATGAGTGGCGGTCGGGGATGAGCGATGGTCTTCTCCTACCAATCTGTCCCCCTAGGAGCATGCGCATAATGCTTGGTTTTTGATGACTTGTAGATTTTTGTAATAAGTATGTGAGTTCTTTATGACTAATGTTGAGTCCATGGATTATACGCACTCTCACCCTTCCAGCATTGTTAGCCTCTTCGGTACTGTGCATTGCCCTTTCTCACCTTGAGAGTTGGTGCAAACTTCGCCGGTGCATCCAAACCCCGTGATATGATACGCTCTATCACACGTAAACCTCCTTATATCTTCCTCAAAACAGCCACCATACCTACCTATTATGGCATTTACATAACCATTCCGAGATGTATTGCCATGCAACTTTCCACCGTTCCGTTTATTATGACACACTTGATCATTGTCATATTGCCTTGCATGATCATGTAGTTGACATCGTAATTGTGGAAAAGCCACCAAGCATAATTTATCATACATGTCACTCTTGATTCATTGCCCATCCCGGTACACCGCCGGAGGCATTCATATAGAGTCATATCTTGTTCTAGTATCGAGTTGTAATCATTGAGTTGTAACTAAATAGAAGTGCGATGATCATCATTAATAGAGCATTGTCCCAAAAAAAAAAAGAATGGCCAAATTAAAAAAGTAAGGCCCAAAAAAAGAAAAAAAAGAAAGTAAAAAAAACGAAAATAAAAAGGGGCAATGCTACCATCCTTTTTCCACACTTGTGCTTCAAAGTAGCACCATGATCTTTATGATAGAGAGTCTCTTATTTTGTCACTTTCATATAACAGTGGGAATTTTTCATTATAGAACTTGGCTTGTATATTCCAACAATGGGCCTCCTCAAGTGCCCTAGGTGTTCGTGAGCAAGCAAGTTGGATGCACACCCACTTAGTTTCTTTTGTTGATCTTTCATACATTTATAGCGCTAGTGCATCTGTTGCATGGCAATCCCTACTACTTTCATTGACATCAATTGATGGGCATCTCCCTAGCCCATTGATTAGCCGCGTCGATGTGAGCCTTACTCCTTTTTGTCTTCTCCACATAACCCCCTCATTATATTCTATTCCACCCATAGTGCTATATCCATGGCTCTCGCCCATGTATTGCATTGCGTGAAAGTTGAAAAAAGTTTGAGATAACTAAAGTATGAAACAATTGCTTGGCTTGTCATCGGGGTTGTGCATGATGAGAGCATTCTTGTGTGACGAAAATGGAGCATGACTAAACTATATGATTTTGTAGGGATGAACTTTCTTTGGCCATGTTAATTGAGAAGACATAATTGCTTAGTTAGTATGCTTGAAGTATTATTGCTTTTATGTCAGTATTAAACTTTTATCTAGAATCTTTCGGATCTGAATATTCATACCACAATTAAGAGGGTTACATTTGTCGGGTTTCGGGTTCCGGCAGACCCTTGAGGTTCGAACACTGGGGTGCGTGCGGAGATCTCTCCCCTACCGATCTACATCCGATCCTCTCGTGCGAACTGAGATGAAAATGATGAACAACACAAGGGGCACGATATTTATACTGGTTCAGGCCACCCTTGTGGTGTAATACCCTACTCCAGTGTATGGTGTGGTGGATTGCCTCTGGGGCTGATGATGGACAGTACAAGGGAAGAACAGCCTCGCGAGAGGTGTTCTTGAGCTGGTGCGATGAACTGCTAGGGTGAGTTCAGTCGCCTCTCTCTCTCTCTGCTATGGTTCTACCAGATTTCCAGCCGTCCCTTCCTTCTGTGGTGGCTAGCTCTATTTATAGAGGCCCTGGGCCTCTCCCCAAATAATGAGGGGGAAGGGCGCTGTCGGTGTCAAAACCGGCGGATCTCGGGTAGGGGGTCCCGAACTGTGTGTCCAGGCGGATGGTAACAGGAGGCAGGGGACACGATGTTTTACCCAGGTTCGGGCCCTCTTGATGGAGGTAAAACCCTACGTCCTGCTTGATGAATATTGATGATATGGGTAGTACATGAGTAGATTTACCACGAGATTAGAGAGGCTAAACCCTAGAAGCTAGCCTATGGTATGATTGTTGTTGTATATATTCTATCGACTAGCCTGGCCTCGGTTTATATAATGCACCACAGGCCTAGGATAACAAGAGTCCTAGTCGAATACGCCGGTGGGGAGGAGTCCTTGTCTTGATCGCCAAGTCTTGTGGAATCTTCCTTGTATGCGGCTGCTGTCCGAACTGGCCCATGAGTATACGGCCACGGGGGTCCTCGGCCCAATCTATCAGATCGGGAGATGACGTGTTGAGTACCCCCTAGTCCAGGACACCGTCAGTAGCCCCCTGAATCGTTCTTCAAGTTAGGGACGCTCCTCAATTCTTCCGAACTGTTCTTCATCTTCGGTCGTCGGTCTTGAAAACTGGTTCAACAAATCTTCTTTATCTTCGATCTTGAGGATCACCGAAATGCATTCGATGGGTTTACACGTCGGGTATCCGAGGAGCCCCTTTAAGTTTCTGTCCTTTACCAATGCCTGTTATTTTTATGGCGCACCTCGGGTTTGAAGTTGTTCCCGGGAGGCAGTGTCCTCTTGTGTCCGAGCTCCAACGCTGGACTGCATTAGATGTATCTTTTGCAGCCGAGCACAAACGCCGGACTGCTTTCTGAGCTCCAACGCCGGAATGTATCCGAGCTCCAACGTTGGACTATATCCAAACTCCAACGCCGGACAGTATCCGGGCTCCAACGCCGGAATAATCCGAGGTGTCATATCACCTTGGTTCAAAAAAGTTGAAGGAGTTTAGCCAAGCTTAATGCTGGAAATGCCCTCTATGGAGCCAGCCACTAGCGCCCGAGCTTTATGTCGGACTGGTTCCGAGGTGGTGCACCACCCCGACTGTGGGCCGATTTTTTGTCAATAGTTTTGATTGGTGCAATTTATTCTCTGCCAAGATATATAGCCAGTAGCCCTCAAGGTGTGTATCGGTTTAAAACCCGAGATGCACCTGAAGGATGACGTAAGACCGCTGATCCCAATAGCCGCTGAGACTTAGGTTGATTTGCAAAATCAGCCTGAGGATCAAGTCCTAGCTCGGCAGAATACTTCGGGACACTAAAAGCGGCATGCTCAGTCCTCGAGACTCAGGTTGGGTGCGGCCGACCAACCTGAGGATCAAAATCTCCTCGGAAACTATATTGCACATAAAATTTCCTGCATTGGACAGGCAATGCAGTAGCCCCCGAGACACTGGTCGGGTGGCAACACCAGATGAGGGGATCGATGTGCCCCTTTAATATTTGTAAATAATAAGCCTTAAGCCCAGTAGCCCCCGAGTCTTAATGTGGGCACGGGTGGCCGAATTAAGGATCAATATCCATAGTAAAATCACAAATTATGTGTAATGACTCTATGTATCCAAGTACTTTACGTCATTAATGCTCGGATCCGCATTGTACAAAACTTTGTTGACCGACCATCGGCTTCCACCTCCTCGACCAGTAGCCGAGGAGTGTTTGTCCTACTTTATAAAGCCTTTATGAGGGCAAAGATTTATGACAAACAAGGCAATCTGGCCACACGGTTTTATACACAAAGGTACGCAGAGAGATATGTTATATTACTGTTTAACAGAAGAAATGTCTTCCAAAGAAAATAGTCCCGCTATCGGTTCCTTTATTTGGGTTGTCATGCTAAGCATGATCATGAAACCTCAGCTCCAATTAAGAGCAAAATATCGAGGATCTAGTTTTGGAGGCCAGTTAATAGCCCCCGGTAGTGTTCGGCGACAGTCGAGGTCAAGCCGTAAACACTTCGGCCATTGTTATGAATGGCCCGTCATTTAACACCATCATCGGATCGCTGACCAGTTTACACTTATTGTGACAGTCAGTTTTCGGCTTTCTCCACTGAGGTGCTTAATCTTGTGAGCTAGAAGCACAATCGCAGTTGTTCTCCCTTTGCGCACCTAGCCGAACAAAGCGGAACGTAGGAGGCAAGCGCAGGATCCGGGCAACCCACCTATTGACCGAAGACACAATTCGAAACTGATGCATATATAGCAATATCCGAGAATGTTTTTGCCGAATCTCTGAAGGTGTCCGGTGTTGCACTGCGAGACTTGTGCTGAAAACACACAAATAGTTTAAAAGTGCCATAAGCTTGGAAAACCAAAAAACGTCAGTAAAAACCTGACGTCCGAACAAGATCAAGTGTTCGGTGCCAATCAAAAATTGGCCTTAGGCAAAGAAGTGCTTCTGTCGTGTTTGAACATGATACATCCTATCTCACGACTTCAAGCGGGTCAGCCTACGGCTTCAACCTCCTATCCCAAGGGCGGAGTACTTCTCATTAGGCCAGTTTAGCAAACTAAACTCTAGTGGCTTTGAGAGAGAAATTAGGCTCCCCGGCTAGTGACCACACGCTCGTGTCGAAAAAAGGAGTGATAGATAATAATAATAAAAAAAACTTTGCAACGACTAAGAAGAAGAACACTTATCATAAAACGGCTCATATAAATTTAAGAGCCCCCAAGTGACTTGGGTAAAAGAATGATTGCATGTATCGAAGTACTTATATCATATCTGTGTTCAACCGAACTTTAAACGCGTCTTAACCGACTGTCGGCTTCTCCCTCTTCTGTCAAGGACCGAAAAGTGTTATGTACTCCATCTGTCGAGAATATCGACGGTGTTTCCAATAACCAGGCAATCAGGCCATAAGGCTGTAACAGACAAAGCGCGCTCAGGTAACTTATGCTATATTACTGCGAAGTGTAAGAAGCATCTTCGAAGAAAATAGTACCCGCACCGATACCTTTCTTTGGTGCTCATTGTTATTATGAGACTTGTACAATAGATTTTTTGTACTCATGAGTTCCGTTGTGTGTCGACCATCATTGAAAACTATAAGAGCGCTAGCTTTCGGCTTCACCCAGTCTGAGGTCCGGCTCGGATGACCCGATCGTGAAAATCGCAGAGGTGCTCCCTTTACTCCCTAGCCGAACAATCGGGAACGTAGGGGTAAACACAGGAGCGAGGCAACCCAGCTTGCAAATCGCTTAAGTCAATATGGTGCATATTGTGGCGTAATACACGAACAAGGAACGAAGCCGTACAAGTATAATCATATGCGAGAGGAAAAGCTTCATGAAGGAAAAGCCCCCTAATGAATTGGGTATTTGAATTTATGCGTCACAAACAAAGTTTGGACAAGGAAATTTCTTACAAGCAACTTTTTTCCAAAAAAGTATAATGCTTGGTCGAACCGAAAACAAGTTAGAAATTAAAGCTTTGAGCATGAAAGCGACTTAGCTGGTTAATGTGTTCGGTATTGATGACGCTGTCCGAGCTTGAGCGGGGCAATGTTCCATCCCCCAAGCCGGTCCCGAGGTGGTGGAGCGGAGAGCTCGACACGCCGAAGTGGTGACATAGGACGGTCAATGCAGACCGGCAGAGTGACGCCGAAGTCCCCGGATCATTTTCTTGTGCACAAAAAATAGTGCAAACTGGAGATAATAGTAATAATGATAATTAAAAAAAGTCGTTGCATAATAAATAATTTATGCAAAGTGAGTAATAAATAAATATGGCCTGACGCCGAAGTCAATGTCGATGCAGGGCGTCCACGTGATGCGGTAAAGGCGTGGCAAAGCAGGTCGGTCCGAGCTCCGGATGCGGCGTTCGCCGGACTATGTACGGAAACTGACCGAACCACCATGCGACTGTCGTTAATGCGGCCACCATTTGATAGACCTGTGTATATATGATGGACAAACTAGAGTAATAGTTCCTTGGAAAAATGAACCCAAACAAGCAAAAAATATTGGGATTAATAGCACCTGGTTTATTTGTTGTAGCAATCCGAAGGAAGGTGATTCCCAAAATTGGGACTCAATCCGCACACCCATTGCCTGATGGGCGATAAAACGACGGCATGGCAATGTTGGCAAAGGTTGGCTTGCCGAGGCAAAGCCCTCGGCCCAGCTAACGTGACCGAGCTGGTGGGCTAGTGATGCCGAAGTGTCCGGAGTAGGTTGATGAAGAGATGGCGAAGCCCCCGGTCCAGCCGAGATGTCGAAGCCTCGATGTCAGCCGATGAGTCGAAGTAGGTCGGCGTGATGGACACCAGCTTGAAGAAGCAATAGTGCGGTCCTGCCGATGCAGGTCGTGACGTGGTCGATGCCGGCTTGATGAAGCGACCATGCGGCGATGCCAGTATGCCCGCTCCGTGTAATCCGTGGGGTGGCGATGTTGGTGATGATTTATCCTTCGCGATGCCGGACTCTTGTTCGGCTTGCCGAGATGATGATCCGAAGAAGTTGAGCTCGGCTTAACAATGTGACCACGTGTCTAGCGCAGGTCGGCAGCCGTGGAGCAATATTGCCGGACTGGTTTGCACCAGCATGATGTTGAAGATCATATTCAAAAGATCATAAAGTTAGTGGGATGTGTTCAGGAACAAAACACAATACCCCATACAAAACTTCCTTCAAAAGGGATGTCGGAAATCCCGTTCATAAAAAAGACGAACTCGGGTCGGATTCGTTTTCGCGCAGAAAACAGATCCGAAAAGTGATGCACTAATAGGAGGTTTCCTGGAGTTTGGACGGTCGGATCGAGCTGAAATTTTGAGAGATGGTAGATATAGGAATTCTGCAGCCGATCAACGGTTGGATCTTCCAAAGGACGTCTGAGCTAGAAGCTGGACACCACGCCCTAAACTCATCCAGATTCTCGTCCAGATTTGACAAGGCTCCGGTATATCGTGGATTGCCAGAGATTCCTCCATCGGAACTCGACGAAATTTTCCAAGGTTGTTGTAGACTCAATTCCGCACAATTCCATCAAAGCGATCGTCAAAGAGATACTCGAGGAGGTGGTGGCGGCAGATACGAGTTTGCTGCCTAGAGAAACAGCACGGTCGCTTGAGGGCAATGTTGACGTTGAGCCCCCGAGCTCCATGGATGATTCCTCCATGATCTTGACAGAGATCGGAGTTGATGTTTGATGAAGGCCCTCGTCCGAACATGGTGATCCGAACATGGGGCGCAGTTCTTGGTCGAACCAAGGTGACCAGTCGAGCTGGTGACGAAGATGCCGAAGTCGCAGTTCATCTGCAGACGAGCCATCGATCCTTTTGTCGATCACACAGCGGAACTCTCAATGAAAGCACCAATGTCGGTGTCAAAACCGGCGGATCTCGGGTAGGGGGTCCCGAACTGTGCGTCTAGGCGAATGGTAACAGGAGGCAGGGGACACGATGTTTTACCCAGGTTCGGGCCCTCTTGATGGAGGTAAAACCATACGTCCTGCTTGATTAATATTGATGACATGGGTAGTACAAGAGTAGATCTACCACGAGATCAGAGAGGCTAAACCCTAGAAGCTATCCTATGGTATGATTGTTGTAGTATATATTCTATCGACTAGCCTGGCCTCGGTTTATATAATGCACCAGAGGCCTAGGATAACAAGAGTCCTAGCCAAATACGCCGGTGGGGAGGAGTCCTTGTCTTGATCGCCAAGTCTTGTGGAATCTTCCTTGTATGCGGCTGCTGTCTGAATTGGCCCATGAGTATACGGCCATGGGGGTCCTCGGCCCAATCTATCAGATCGGGAGATGACGTGTTGAGTACCCCCTAGTCCAGGACCCTGCATTTTGTAGGGTGTCACACCCTGCATTTTGTAACATGTCATTTGCATTATTAAAGCATGAAAAATTGGACCAACAAAAACTTTTGCATTATTTGGCTTTTATTTTGGAGTTGGTTTTCTCTGAGTGATTTTTCAAAGTGCTCTTTAAAGTCAACTACTCCACCTTCTGCCCAATGATCATGCCATGTGTATAGTACAGTATAGTATTTTCCTACAAAAATAATTTGGCCAAATAGTATTTTCAAAATTTAGTTTTCCAAAAACCCCTGAGTTGAGGTTTGCACTACAAGTACTTGATTTGGGGTATGAAAAATATTTCAAAGAGTATATTTGAAACCTATTAGATATAGGATCCCCATAAACCACAAAAATATAATTTTAACAGTTATTTTCCTATTTTATTTAAAAGCTTTTTCTTATGGCTAGAAATGGTCTTTAATGTTTCAAAAATATTTGAGAAAAATCAGGGAAACTCAGTGGACATATATTTTCCATATATAAGAGTTTCAACACATGGTCATGTTCAAAATATTGGACAAAACCTCCCAAAACTATTTCTGCCCATTTTAGGGATTTGAAATGTTTCTACAGGAAATATTTTTATAAAAATCCAAGGAAAATCCAGCAAGTCACAAATGCATATTGTGGTCACCTTGCAAATCCTCATCTCAATTAAGGCCAGTTTGCTTCACCAAAATGCACCAAAACCCTCTCTGACCAGAATCAAATTTGAACAACTTTGTACTACCAACTTTCTCTCCTTGACCCCAACTTTTGTGATCATGTTCATATGACCAAATGAGGCCACTACACCAAGTGGTGCATCAAGGAGAAATGATTTGATCAACTAGATCTGCACAAGTTCATTTCTGCTACTTTCTAGGGTTTACAAAAGTTGCATTGGCAACTTTGCCCAAATAAGCTCAAAATTGGTGGAAGGCCCTAATTATATGTTTCATTCCACCTTGTGGAGTCTCATGGCAAAAGGAAACCATCTACTTGCCCAAACCAGCATCAAACACCTTCTGCCACTTTACAAAAATCCCATTTTGGCCTCTTCCACTAATCTCCGTAGGCTCAACTTTCTACCACGACCCCTCCTAGTCCCCCTCTAGCACCTGTGTGCTTTGCTACCCGAGGAAGCAATGATGAAGGGGGGAGAACCCCATTTTTCTTCTCTGGACAGTGGATTCCTCTCTCTCTCTCTCAACCTCCCTCTCTCCTCTCAACCTTCCAGAGCATCCAAGGCACTCCCCAGCTTTTTCCCATGCCCCCTGCAGCTGCCAGACGCACGTGGACGCGCGCGGACGCGGGAAAGCCACGGATGCCGACCAAAGTCGCGCTCTGGAGCGCCTGGCAGGGCACTCGACCGTTGACGCCGTGCCTCCCGGCCACCTCGAGCCTCCCTCGCACGCCAGTCGATGCCCCTAGACGACCGCTCCACGCCAACAGGCCGCCCACTTGCTCACGCGCCCTCCTCTCTCTCCTGCAGCTCGCGCCAGAATGCCGCCCCGTTCGGCAATGCTCGCACCACTCCTATGGCCCGCCCGCAGCTCGCCCCGCTCCTCCTTTCTCTCTCTGGCACCCTAGACCACTCCCACGAACACCCCCGAGCCATCCATTCCCTCTCTAACGGACACCCGAGCCGATCCCGTGGGCACCCGTACGCCGCGCCTACGGTGGACCTCGGCCAACCTATAAAAGGCGACCCCGAGCCTCTCTATCACTCCCTGTCGCTCCCCCACACTCCTAATCCACCTCCCGCACCACCCATTTGTCCCCAGAGCCGCTCGAGCTCGAGATCGAGCTCGAGCTCCGCCGCCTCGGCTCGTCGGTGTTCACGCGGTACAGGCCTCCTCCGCCCCCGTTCTCTCTCGATCTAGAACCACGCAGCACCACTGACCCCTTCCCCTCTCTTTCCCCACTCTTTTGTAGCCGGGAACGGCCGGAACCATCGACACCCGAAGCACCTCCGTCGCGTGACCTCGTTGCTGGCGAACCAGGCTGCTCCGGTGTCCAACTCCACCTCCACCGAACGGCGACACGACGTTGAGCCCAGCCGTGCCCTCGCCCGACCTCGCCGTGCCCAGCATCGTCGCCGGTGAGCTCGCCGCCCTGTCAGACCCAGGGATGACGACGACGGCCGTGGGGCCCGTCCGTCAGCCTCACGTCCTGACGCCTGGGCCTCGCCCGTCAGGTTCAAATCTGGAGCGCGCGCGTGCACCAGTGCGCTGGGCCGCCTCTCTGGCTGGGCCTCCTACATTGCGCCTGTTCTGGCCCAGCAGGCACAGAGCCCTTTTCTTTTTCTTTTTCTATCACTTTTCCAAGAATTCCACAGGATAAAAAATATGTCCAAATAAATTAATTCCAATTCCTAAATTCCTAAAGTATTGCAACCTATTTAATGGTGCAATTTTCATTCAAATCCAACAACCTTTTCTTCACTGTAAATATTTGAATGTGATTTTAAGCATTTAAATATACCTTTGTAAATCCATTTCTCCTATTCTGCTACTCCAAATCCAAAACTAGGAATTTTCCCCTTCTTAGTTTTCAACCAAGTATTTGACAATAATGAGTTGACATTTTTCTGAGCACCTTGGTTTCTCTGTTTTATTATTGCCTTATTTTTCTCGTTATTATTTTGCGACGATATATTGCGTTGCTGATGAAGGAGTTGGACCAGAAGACTTTGAAGACCCAGAATACGTTGTTGAGCCAGGCAAGCAGCCCTTTGACCATGTCTATGAAACCCTTTTTATGCATGACATATAGCACCATATTGTTGTTGCAACGGAATCATGATGAGGTGGAACCACTTTGATGGTTTGCCTCCGTTACTTCCTTGTTGATACTTGCATTGTGCATGACCCTACCTACTTATGAGGGTTATGCCGGTGGGAGTAGATAGGATGCTAAAGTAGTTGCTACGCGAAAAGAGACGGGGATATGCATGGTGATGGAGACAAAGTATTTTCAAAGGACTTTTCGAAAACCCCGTCGGGTGCCACTTATGCCCGAGGGAGATGATGAGTTGGGTAACCACTTGATGACGAAGTGGTGTAACGAGGCAAGTGTGTGTGTTGTTTTTCAAAACGGATTGGTTTAAGTTGCGACCGTTATTCCAACCTTACATGCGCAACCACTCTACCCTTGTATGGGAAAGGGCATTATTGATTACCTAGGCCGATACTAGCTTGGAGCCCGCATTACTAGTGATGGGAGAGTTGTTGGTGCGCTCTCTTGGGACGGGGTCGTGCCAGGTAGGGCGGCCATGACTATTTTCACAGGGCACCGGATACACTGTTGTGTCCCCTCTCGGATGTTACGATCTCGAGTGAGTCTCGTATGATGTACATCGTGAGGATACGGAACAACGAGTGGACTCCTTGTTAGTGTCGTCTAGGGAAAGATAGTGATCGGGTGCTTACCCCGGGTACTTGAGGTACTGCGGGTCGTGGATGTCACGGAAGTTCCCCGGATCTTGTGGGTAAAGTGTGCAACCTCTGCAGAGTGTAAAACTATTCGAATAGCCGTGTCCACAGTCAAGGACAGTTGGGTAACCGCTCTTGGGCTACGTCCACATGTTACCAACCAGTGTGTGTGTTTGGATAAGTGGGAAGATCTACGTGGGTCAAGTCAAAGGACTTGACATGATTGAGTTGGGTTGAAGCCCACTCTATTTATGTTGATATCTGTAACCTGTCCTCGTGGTTAATTGAATTCTCCTGATGCATGTCTTACACGTGGTTGAACATGTCATAGCACTCAAAAACTAGCTTTCCGCAAAAATTTACCTATATCATGCATTGTTGTACTTTGAACCAAAACATGGGTTGCTTGCGAGTACATTCAAAGTACTCATTGGCTTGCCACCGGTTATTTAATTGGCCAGGCATGGAAGAACAGGAGTTCGAAGAAGAGTTCTTTGGACACGAACATGCGACCTAGTATGTTTCCCAGTCAGAATGCCTGTAGGGTTAAGGCAGATGGCATGGGTTCTTCTTATCGACGAAGAATTTCCGCTCTTAAGTTTATTTGGTATTCAGCCCTTGTGGCTTATCTATGTAAGACTTGACCATAATGGTCATAATTTGTGTAAGACGATATGTATGGATGTAAGACTCTTGTTATTCAGCTTCTATGTGTTCAGTGAGCATTGATCTCTGGGATCGCTGTACACGTGCATTCGGTGATCACGACTTATGAGTCGAGGTCCCCACAGAGCTGGTATCAGAGCCATCCTGACTGTAGTAAGCCTTAGTTAGCATGGACGTTAGTTAGAGTGAGACTATCTACAAAACTACCTATATACCTACACATTCTATGACAAGCTGGTTCTTTGAAGGACCACAGATGGCGACCCTGCTCCTCGCCGTTGAGATTGCTGCACTCAAGGCGCTGACTCGCCTTCGAGATCTTCTACCAGGGATGGCAAGTGAGCCAGCCACTCGTTACCTGCCTTATTGTAAGGAGGGTGATGACGAGAGCAGCGCACCAGCTCCACCCATGGACGAGGGGCTTCCCCTCTGTTTCCAGACCTACTTCAGCTTGTGTGCTGATAGCCTGGCACATCACTTGGCCTCGGAGTCGATGGAGCTTCGGAGGGAACTCCATGAGACCAGGGAACTCCTCCGCCTAGCTCAGACAAAGGCGGACAGGATCAAGAAGGATGGTGCACCCCCTGGACAGCCCGTTGTTGCCTATCGAGGCGGGCGCCCCCCACAGGATATGCATGCTAAGGGATCATCTCGGCCACGCCGTATGACGGCGAAGGAATACCGCAACCTCTTCACGGTGCCACCGGCAAAGCAGCGCCGTGTTTACCTCCTCCACTCCTCCATTCCCTCAAGTGACGAAGATACAGAGACAGATGAAGATGAGGAGGAAGACCCAGAGGAGCCGGACTACGCGACCGAGCATTCCACCACTTAGACTTCGTTCAGGACTAGGATAGGCCAGTCCGTAACCCTTCAGGTAGGATAGGTCGTGTACCCCTTGTGCGAAGTCGAGTCCATGTAATGGTTCAAATGAGACCATGTTGTGTTATGTTTGCTTTCAACTTGTTTTGATGGAAGTCGTACTTTCCTTCGGGAACTTGTAAACGACTACATCACCCATTTGGTCTTAATGCATGAGTTTGGCCCTTCTGGCCCTTGCTTAACTTAAAATTGTGTCACGCCCACCCCCTCACTAGGCATCCCATCTATATTGCTTTCCCTCATCTTTCCCAATCATGAGACCTTGACCGCTCCAACAGGATGCCTGTTGTAACACGTACTGGTGCCTCTACTCAGCAGCAAGAAGCCGGAGCAGGAGCTAGTCAGGACCAAACCCAAGGACAAGCTCCACCACCGCCACCACCTCCAGACATGGACATGGCTCAGCTTCTCCAAGCCTTCCGAGAGGAACGCCAAGCCAACACTGCAGCCCTCTAGATGATTGCCCAGGCTGTCAACCGCCAGCCGGCGGGGAACGGCAATGGACCTTCCATGTTGGCAGAGTTCAAGAAGCATGCACCACCCACCTTCACCGAGACTGCTGAACCCCTGGATGCAGATGAATGGGTCCGCACCATTGAGGATCTGTTGGAACTAGTCGGCTGCACTGAAGACCGTGAGAGGGTGGCATATGCTGCCCACTGTCTCGGGGGAACTGCCAGAGCTTGGTGGGATGGATTCAAGGTCATGCATGCTGGGCAAAACATCACTTGGAATGACTTCAAGACAAAATTCCGCAAGGCCCATATTCCTTCCGGAATCATGGCCATCAAGAAACGTGAGTTTCGAGCCCCGAAGCAAGGAAGTAGCACCGTCAAGGAGTACATGCAGAAGTTCAGTGTTCTGTCAAGGTATGCTCCTGAGGGTGTCAGCACTGATGCTGCCAAAAGAGAGCGCTTCATGGAAGGCCTTAACCAGACTCTGCAGTACTCGCTTGTTGTGTGTGACTGCCTAACCTTTCCTGAGCTGGTGAACAAGGCACTTATGCTTGAGGACAAGCGACGTGCTTTGGATGATACCCGTAAGCGCAAGATGATCAGCAAGGGTAGCTCCAGCAACTAGAAGCCTCGCCCGTGGCAACCAGCCCCGGTCAAGGCAACCTATCAGTAGCCAAGAGCCCCTGCACCCCACACCAACTATCAGCCTCAGCAGTATGCCAACCCCAGGCCAGCTTACAGCAACCCCAGTAAGAATGTCGGCAAGAGCAGCAACCCCAACCAAGTCACTTGCTTTGGATGTGGTCAGCCAGGACACTACTCCAAGAATTTCCCCAACAAGAAGCCCGACGCCCCGCGCCCCAATGCGCAGAACCCAGGACAAGGCCGTGGAATGCCACCAAGGAATCAAGCTCCCCGCAACTCGCCCAACAATGGCAAGGGTCATGTGAATCATGTCACTGCAGAAGAAGCCCAGGAAGACCCGGATGTCGTGCTGGGTACGTTCCTTGTCAACTCAGCACCTGCAACTGTCTTGTCTGATTCTGGAGCCACGCATTCATTTGTCACCCAAAAGTTTGCATTAAAAAGTGGCATGACCCCTACACCCCTGAATAACCCTATGGTGGTACAAACCCTCGGAGCAGAGATGAGAGCCAAGATAGGATGTAAAGGAGTCGGGATTGTCATTAATGGGGTAGACTTCCTAGTGGACCTTATCATCTTAAGATCGCAAGGCTTGGATGTGACCTTAGTAATGGATTGGCTCATCAAGCACCAAGGCTTGTTAGATTGTGCCAACCGGACTGTCACTGTGACCAATGACCAAGGAGTCGAAGTTAAATTTGCCTCCAACCCCTCCTCTGCTCAAGCCAACCAAGTCAACTGTCTGACTGAAGCTGGATTGGAGCAAGTGCCGGTAGTATGCGAATACCCTGATGTCTTTCCTGATGAGCTACCGAGAATGCCCCCTGACCGAGACATTGAGTTCATCATCGAGCTCATACCTAGAGCAGGACCCATCTATAAGAAGCCTTATAGAATGGGATCGGAAGAGTTAGCAGTGTTGAAGAAGCAACTGGAAGAGCAGTTGAGGAGGGATTTATCCGCCCTAGTGCCTCCCCTTGGGGATCACCTGTTCTGTTTGTGGCAAAGAAGGATGGTACTATCCGATTATGCATTAACTATCGTTCCCTCAGTGAAGTTACAATCAAGAACAAGTATCCACTTCCCAAGATTGAAGATCTGTTCGATCAACTCAATGGGGCCAAGGTGTTCTCCAAGATAGACCTTAGATCTGGGTACTACCAGCTGAAAATCAGACCCCAAGATATTCCGAAGACGGCATTTGTAACCAGATATGGCCTGTATGAGTGCACGGTCATGTCCTTTGGATTGACCAATGCCCCAGCTTACTTCATGTATCTCATGAATAAGGTCTTCATGGAATATTTGGACAAGTTCGTCGTTGTCTTCATTGATGAAATTCTTGTCTTCTCGAAGACGGAAGATGAGCACGAGCAACACTTGAGGATGGTCCTAGACAAGCTTCGAGAGCATCAACTGTATGCCAAGTTTAGCAAGTGCGAATTTTGGCTGCATGAGGTTGGATTCTTGGGTCATGTTTTGATCAAAGAAGGATTGTCGGTCGATCCCGCTAAGATTGAAGCCATGACTGAATGGAAATCCCCAAGCAATGTGAAGGAAGTCAGAAGCTTCCTCAGACTCGCAGGATATTACCACAAGTTTGTTGAAGGATTCTCAAGCATTGCCCGACCCATGACTCAGCTCTTGAAGAAGTACAAGAAGTTTGAATGGACGCCAAAGTGCGAAGAGAGCTTCCAGGAGCTGAAGAAGAGACTGACCACCGCCCCAGTTCTGGCCACACCAGATATACACAAGGAGTTTGTGATATATTGTGATGCGTCAAGAACCAGACTGGGAGGTGTTCTGATGCAAGAGGGCAGAGTTGTAGCTTACCTTTCAAGGCAACTACAGCCTCATGAAGAGAACTATGCTACTCATGACCTCGAGTTGGCAGCTGTAGTTCATGCCCTGAAAGCATGGCGACATTACCTCCTAGGGAAGCGGTGTGAGATATACACGGATCACAAAAGTCTGAAGTATATTTTCACTCAGAAGGAATTGAACATGAGGCAAATAAGATGGCTAGAGTTGATCAAGGATTATGACCTTAGTGTTCAATACCACCCTGGAAAGGCTAATGTGGTAGCAGATGCATTAAGCAGAAAGGCTTGTTCCTTGAATGCTATGCTTAAGGACAGGCTACCCGCCTTGTATGTAGAACTTGAAAGCTTCGGATTGGAACTGGTTGCACCAGGATTCTTGGCCAACCTCGAAGTTAGGCCTACCTTGATAGATGATGTTAAGGAAGCTCGGAAGGGACACGAAACTATTGAAGGCATCAACAGGAATATCAAGGCAGGCAAGGCCCCAGGATTCTCAGAGAATGAGCAAGGAATTGTGTGGTTTGGGAATCGCAGTTGCATACCCAACAAGATTGAGCTCAAGAATTTGATCTTGCAAGAAGCTCATGACACCCCATATTCCATCCACCCCGGAGGAACCAAGATGTATCAAGACCTAAAGGAAAGATTCTGTTGGCATGGCATGAAAAGAGAGATAGCCGCTTTCGTCGCTAAGTGTGACATATGCCAAAGGGTCAAAGCTGAACATCAGCGACCCGCTGGATTGTTATAGCCTCTCAAGGTGCCTGAATGGAAATGGGATAAAGTCAGAATGGACTTCATCACTAGATTACCCAGGTCAAATAAGGGACATGACTCCATCTGGGTCATAGTCGACCATTTGACCAAAGTAGCCCATTTCATTCCTGTCAAAACGACTTACAAGGGAAACCAGCTAGCCAGCCTCTACATCAACAGAATCGTAAGCCTTCATGGTGTTCCCAAGGAAATTGTGTCAGACCGAGGAACCAAGTTTACCTCAAGGTTCTGGAAGAAGTTCCAAGAGGCCATGGGGACCAAGTTGTCGTTCAGCACTGCTTTCCACCCACAGACCGGAGGTCAGACAGAACGAGTGAATCAGATACTCGAAGACATGCTCCGAGCCTGTGTCTTAGCATATGGAGCTAGGTGGGAAGATTGCCTCCCTTTCGCCGAGTTCTCCTACAACAACAGTTATCAGTCAAGCCTTCAGATAGCACCATTTGAGGTGTTATACGGACGGAAGTGCCGCACACCCCTCAATTGGTCAGAGACCGGAGAAGGACTAGTCTTTGGGTCCGATATCCTCCGTGAAGCAGAAGAGCAAGTCCAACTGGTCAGAGAGCGTTTGAAGACTGCCAAGTCAGGGCAGAAGAGCTACACTGACTCACGTCGTAGAGACATGAACTTCCGAGTAGGAGACCATGTCTATCTCCGGGTCACACCTCTCAAGGGCACCCAGCGCTTCCATGTCAAAGGAAAGCTCGCCCCAAGATACATCGGCCCCTTCAAGATCACTAACCGACGAGGAGAAGTGGCTTACCAGTTGGAACTACCACCTGAACTATCCGATGTGCACAACGTATTCCACGTGTCACAACTCCGGAAGTGTCTCCAGGTTCTAGACAAGCCTGATCTTTACAAGGACGTCAATCACCACGCCATTGACCTTCAGCCTGATTTGACTTACCGTGAGAGGCCCATCTGCATTTTGGATGAGGCTGAGCGACGCACTCGAAGCCGCACCATCAAGTACTTCAAGGTCCAGTGGAGCAACCACACTGAAGCAGAAGCAACCTGGGAACGTGAAGACTACCATAGATCTGAGTTTCCGTATCTCTTTAAAGCCTAGTTTAGGAACCTCAGGGACGAGATTCTTGTAAGGGGGGTAGGTCTATCACACCCTGCATTTTGTAACATGTCATTTGCATTATTAAAGCATGAAAAATTGGACCAACAAAAACTTTTGCATTATTTGGCTTTTATTTTGGAGTTGGTTTTCTCTGAGTGATTTTTCAAAGTGCTCTTTAAAGTCAACTACTCCACCTTCTGTACTTCATCTCCTTGCCCCAAACTTCTGCCCAATGATCATGCCATGTGTATAGTACAGTATAGTATTTTCCTACAAAAATAATTTGGCCAAATAGTATTTTCAAAATTTAGTTTTCCAAAAACCCTTGAGTTGAGGTTTGCACTACAAGTACTTGATTTGGGGTATGAAAAATATTTCAAAGAGTATATTTGAAACCTATTAGATATAGGATCCCCATAAACCACAAAAATATAATTTTAACATTTATTTTCCTATTTTATTTAAAAGCTTTTTCTTAAGGCCAAAAACGGTCTTTAAAAAGGAAAAAGTATTTTAATGTTTCAAAAATATTTGAGAAAAATCGGGGAAACTCAGTGGACATATATTTTCCATATATAAGAGTTTCAACACATGTTCATGTTCAAAATATTGGACAAAACCTCCCAAAACTATTTCTGCCCATTTCAAGGATTTGAAATATTTCTACAGGAAATATTTTCATAAAAATCCAAGGAAAATCCAGCAAGTCACAAATGCATATTGTGGTCACCTTGCAAATCCTCATCTCAATTAAGGTCAGTTTGGTTCACCAAAATGCACCAAAACCCTCTTTGACCAGAATCAAATTTGAACAACTTTGTACTACCAACTTTCTCTCCTTGACCCCAACTTTTGTGATCATGTTCATATGAAAAAATGAGGCCACTACACCAAGTGGTGCATCAAGGAGAAATGATTTGAACAACTAGATCTGCACAAGTTCATTTCTGCTAATTTCTATGGTTTGCAAATGTTGCATTGGCAACTTTGCCAAAATAAGCTCAAAATTGGTGGAAGGCCCTAATTATATGTTTCATTCCACCCTGTGGAGTCTTATGGCAAATGGAAACCATCTACTTGCCCAAACCAGCATCAAACACCTTCTGCCACTTTACAAAAATCCCATTTTTGGCCTCTTCCACTAATCTCTGTAGGCTCAACTTTCTACCATGACCCCTCCTAGTCCCCCTCTAGCACCTGTGTGCTTTGCTGCCCAAGGAAGCAATGATGAATGGGGTGGAACCCCATTTTTCTTCTCTAGACAGTGGATTCCTCTCTCTCTCTCAACCTCCCTCTCTCCTCTCAGCCTTCCAGAGCATCCAAGGCACTCCCCAGCTTTTGCCCATGTCCCCTGCAGCTGCCAAACGCAAGTGGACGTGCGCGGACGCGGGAAAGCCGCGGATGCCGGCCAAAGTCGCGCTCTGGAGCGCCTGGCAGGGCACCCGACCGTTGACGCCGTGCCTCCCGACCACCTCGAGCCTGCCCCGTGCGCCAGTCGATGCCCCTTGACGACCACTCCACACCAGCAGGCCGCCCACTTGCTCACGCGCCCTCCTCTCTCTCCTGCAGCTTGCGCCAGAACGCCGCCCCGTTCGGCCAATGCTCGCGCCGCTCCTATGGCCCGCCCGCAGCTCGCCCCGCTCCTCCTCTCTCTCCCTGGCACCCTAGACCACTCCCACGAACACCCCCAAGCCCTCCATTCCCTCTCTAACAGACACCCGAGCCGATCCCGCGGGCACCCGTAGGCCGCGCCTACGGTGGACCTTGGCCAGCCTATAAAAGGCGTCCCCGAGCCTCTCTATCACTCCCTGTCGCTCCCCCACACTCCTAATCCACCTCCCGCACCACCCATTTGTCCCCAGAGCCGCTCGAGCTCGAGATTGAGCTCGAGCTCCGCCGCCTCGGCCTGTCGGCGTTCGCATGGTAAGGACCTCCTCTGCCCCCGTCTCTCTCGATCTGGAACCACGCAGCACCATTGACCCCTTCCCCTCCCTTTCCCCACTCTTTTGCAGTCGGGAACGGCCGGAACCATCGACGCTCGAAGCACCTCCGCCGCGTGACCTCGTCACCGGCGAACCAGGCTGCTCCGGTGTCCAACTCCACCTCCACCCGAATGGCGACACGACGCTGGGCCCAGCCGTGCCCTCGCCTGACCTCGCCGTGCCCTGCATCGTCGCCGGTGAACTCGCCGCCCTCTCTGACCCAGGGTTGACGACGACGGCCGTGGGGCCCATCCGTCAGCCTCACGTCCTGACGCCTGGGCCCCGCCCGTCAGGTTCAAATTTGGCGCGCGCGCGTGCACCAGTGCGTCGAGCCGCCTCTCTGGCTGGGCCTGCTGCGCTGCGCCTGTTCTGGCCCAGCAGGCACAGAGCCCTTTTCTTTTTCTTTTTCTATCACTTTTCCAAGAATTCCACAGGATAAAATATATGTCCAAATAAATTAATTCCAATTCCTAAATTCCTAAAGTATTGCAACCTATTTAATGGTGCAATTTTCATTCAAATCCAACAACCTTTTCTTCACTGTAAATATTTAAATGTGATTTTAAGCATTTAAATATACCTTTGTAAATCCATTTCTCCTATTCTGCTACTCCAAATCCAAAACTAGGAATTTTCCCCTTCTTAGTTTTCAACCTAGTATTTAACAAAAATGAGTTGACATTTTTCTGAGCACCTTGGTTTTTCTGTTTTATTATTGCCTTATTTTTCTCGTTATTATTTTGCGACGATGGATTGCGTTGTTGACGAAGGAGTTGGACCAGAAGACTTCGAAGACCCAGAACACTTTTTTGAGCCAGGCAAGCAGCCCTTTGACCATGTCTATGAAACCCTTTTTATGCATGACATATAGCACCATATTGTTGTTGCAACGAAATCATCATGAGGTGGAACCACTTTGATGGTTTGCCTTCGTTACTTCCTTGTTGATACTTGCATTGTGCATGACCCTACCTCCTTATGAGGGTTATGGCGGTGGGAGTAGATAGGATGCTAAAGTAGTTGCTATGCGAAAAGGGACGGGGATATGCATGGTGATGGAGACAAAGTATTTTCAAAGGACTTTTCGAAAACCCCGTCGGGTGCCACTTATGCCCGAGGGAGATGATGAGTTGGGTAACCACTTGATGACGAAGTGGTGTGCCGAGGCAAGTGTGTGTGTTGTTTTTCAAAATGGATTGGTTTAAGTTGCGACCGTTATTCCAACCTTACATGCACAACCACTCTACCCTTGTATGGAAAAGGGCATTATTGATTACCTAGGCCGATACTAGCTTGGAGCACGCATTACTAGTGACGGGAGAGTTGTTGGTGCGCTCTCTCGGGACGGGGTCGTGCTAGGTAGGGCGGCCATGACTGTTTTCACAGGGCACCGGATACACCGTTGTGTCCCCTCTCGGATGTTACGATCTCGAGTGAGTCTCGTATGATGTACATCCTGAGGATACGGAACAACGAGTGGACTCCTTGTCAGTATCGTTTAGGGAAAGATAGTGATCGGGTGCTTACCCCGGGTACTTGAGGTACCGCGGGTCGTGGATGACACGGAAGTTCCCCGGATCTTGTGGGTAAAGTGTGCAACCTCTGCAGAGTGTAAAACTATTCGAATAGCCGTGTCCACGGTCAAGGACAGTTGGGTAACCGCTCTTGGGCTACGTCCACATGTTACCAATCAGTGTGTGTGTTTGGATAAGTGGGAAGATCTACGTGGGTCAAGTCAAAGGACTTGACATGATTGAGTTGGGTTGAAGCCCACTATATTTATGTTGATATCTGTAACCTGTCCTCATGGTTAATTGAATTCTCCTGATGCATGTCTTACACGTGGTTGAACATGTCATAGCACTCAAAAACTAGCTTTCCGCAAAAATTTACCTATATCATGCATTGTTGTACTTTGAACCAAAACATGGGTTGCTTGCGAGTACATTCAAATTACTCATTGGCTTGCCACTGGTTATTTAATTGGCCAGGCATGGAAGAATAGGAGTTCGAAGAAGAGTTCTTTGGAGACGAACATGCGAACTAGGACATTTCCCAGTCTGTATGCCTGTAGGGTTAAGGCAGATGGCATGGGTTCTACTTATCGACGAAGAATTTCCGCTGCTTAAGTTTATTTGGCATTCAGCCCTTGTGGCTTATCTATGTAAGACTTGACCATAATGGTCATAATTTGTGTAAGACGATATGTATGGATGCAAGACTCTTGTTATTCAGCTTCTGTGTGTTCAGTGAGCATTGTTCTCTGGTATCACTGTACACGTGCATTCGGTGATCACGACTTATGAGTCGGGGTCCCCACAAAGGGGAACATCTAGTACAAGTTATCCTGACCAAAGGTGGTCTTCGGCTGCCAAAAGCACTGGCGATGACGCCGTCTTGGGCTCCATAGTGACCTCCGTCCTGCCGTCCGGCTGGTCTTGGTCTCGTTGCACCGGAATGGTAACCTTTGCCTGATGCCTTGGCCTGTGCTTGCCCCCTTTGCACCAAAGGGGAAACAAGGACACTGCATAGGCCGGCGCCCGCCTGGCGCCCGCTGGTCTCGATCGTCATGGCTTGCGTCACGGGTTCCTCGCGAGGTACCCCTGCCTTGATCTCTCCGCCTCCTTGCGAGCCTGCCTGAAGAGGCTGCCTCTGAAGAAGCTTCCTGTCACCCACCCCGTGAGGCTTGGCCCCTCGCGAGGGTCTTGAGCTTGAGCTAATGAAGATGGGCAGCACTGGGCCCCCGCTTGAGCCACGCCGTAGGCCGCAGGCAGGCAAGTCTGGGGACCCCCATTCCCAGAACAATGACAGTAGCCCCCGGGCCCAAGGCGCGCGCAGGCTTGGCTTAGTAGAGAAGCGAAGGGGCAAGCGCGAAGCACCGCGGGCCCTAACAGCCTGCGGCCTTGGGCGCCGCGTGGCGGTTGATTGGGCGTGGGCGACTGTGCTTCCCCATGACGCCTCGGCGGCCGCATGACTTGATAAGTCCCTGCATGTAGAGAAACCGGTTGTGATTACCTGCGATCGTGGTGCACGGCGATTGGCCTCCTCCGACTGTAAGTACGCGGCTGGGTGACCCCCTTCGGACTGTCCCTCCTTGCTGCTCCTTTGCTTCTTCTTGATTACTCATCGCTCCCATGGCTCCAAAGAGATTCTCGGCCGCGGAGAAAGGGAAGGCCCCCCAGGCTGGGCCTGACTCCCCCCTGGCCAAGTGCGGCCGAGGCCGCCCTCGCAAGTATACCACGGGCCCCGTGGTGGCCTCCTGCGGCCATGGAGGCGGTTCCCGGTGCGGTGGTGAGCGCCCGGTTGCGGACGGGGGGCACGCCGTGGGTGTGCGCCCCCCTAGGCCACGCTTTCGCTCTGCGGAGGTGCTGCCGGAGTATGTCGTGTGGTCGGAAGACCCATCTAGCACCAGGCTCCAGCTCCCCTGTTTCTTCGTAGATGAACTGCCGGCCAGCGCCCGGTGCGGCTTCTGGCTCCAGGCGGACGGATGCTGCAGCAGGATCTCCAGGGCATCGCTGGAGGTCTCCGTTTCTGGGAATGGGGCTTTGACACGCGGCTGGCAAACGTTTGCCCGCGCGCGTGGCCTCAGACGGTGGTGCACCCTGTACTTCAAGTTTAATGGCGACGCCGCCCTCTACGTGAGGGTGTTCGGGGAAGACGGTCGCCGTGCCGGGTGTTGCCCCGAAGACGACGACCGCGACCGCCTGCCCAGCCCTGGCTCTGACCAGGATGAAGATGGCGACTGGTGCATAGGCGATGGCTCTCGGGGTTCGCCGTGCTTCGGCAACCCCCTCTTGGGCAGCAGCTCCTCCAGCGGGGGCCGCGACCAGCCTCCTCGCCGTCGCGCCCGCTTGGGTGAAGGTAGCGGGTCAGCCCGCCGTCGCGCCTTGGTGAAGCGAGAGGAAGGATCCGCTTGTGCCCCAGGAGCAGCTCGAGCCTTCGCTATGGGTTGGCGCAGGGCGAATCGCGCCCATTTTGTTTTCTTTCTTATCCTGCGCAAAAATAGTAAGTAATGTAGGGCCCCGCGGGGGCGTATTAGAATTGTTGCTGTTTAACCATCGTGATGTTTCCGCTATTTCTGCGCCATGTTTTCGCGCCGTGCTCCCATGTGCAGGAACTATTTTAGCTCGGTGGGGCTTGGCGTGGTCCTCGCCTCCCGAGGCCGTGGCCTTCTCGCGCGCTTCGTGCCCTGCAAGGATCAGTAGGAGGGGTAACTTATGGTCTTAGCTGTGGGGGCGATCGGCCCAGGTCCTGCGCTTGTGTCGCGATGCCCGTGGGGCACGGACTGGGAGGGGTTCTCCCGCAGAGGACTCGGGTAGGAAAGCTCCAAACGATCGGGGCAGACAACACTCGCGAGGGTGCCCGCGATCGTCCCTCGCGAGACTTCGCGAGAGAAAACGAGGCGAGCGAGCGAGAAAGACAAAGAGCCACAAGCCAGGAACATCAACAACTCCAATAAAAACTTCAAACGGGAATAAACAAGCCAACTGCAGAAAGCAAATGGGAAAGCCGCGTCCGGCGACTATTCTAGTCTTCGACATCTTCTCACCAGCGCAGAGCTAAGTGCTGCCACTGGGCGTGGGCGGGAGCCCCCGAGGCCTGAGGGCGGCACTCCGGAAACTCCGGGGCGTGTACAGCCCCACTCATTATTACGTGAGAGTGTCACGGGCGGCAAGCTTCACAGGCATTGGCCTTCTTCACAGGCACCGGGCCTTTCTTGAAATGCGGCAGCTTCACCGGCGTTCGCCTTCTTCACAGGCTCCGAGCCTTTTCCAAAATGCAGCGACTTCACAGGCATTCGCCTTCTTCATAGGCACCAGGCCTTTTCCAAAACGCAGCGGCTTCACAGGCATTCGCCTTCTTCACACGCACCGGGCCTTTTCCAAAATGCAGAGGCTTCACTCAGGGGTAGAACCTCCGGAGATGTTGAATGTTCCATGGATTCTGGATGGGTACTCCCTCCGGAGTCTCCAAGCGCACGGAGCCAGGCCTGGAAACATGAACAACCTTGAACGGCCCTCCCACATGGGAGAGAGCTTGTGCAGCCCCTCCCTGGAGAGAACCCTTCTGAGCACGAGATCCCCTACCTCAAGGGTCCTCGGGCGGATGTTGCGGCTGTGGCATCGTCGTAGCGCCTGTTGATACCTTGCCACTCGCAGTGCGGCTTCCCGACGGTGTTCCTCCCCCAGCACAAGATACGTCCCCCACATGGCGTCCTGCTGAGCCTCATCGAATGCCAGGACCCGCGCGGAGCGACGTCTGACCTCGTGAGGGAGAACAGCCTCCCGCTCCGTAGACGAGCAAGAACAGGGTCTCGCCATTCGGCTTGGCGCTGTCGTGCGGATTGACCATAGCACGGACTGGTGCTCGTCGTGCCAGCCCCTGCCACAGGCCTCTAGCTTCTTCTTGAAGGTCCTGGCCTTGAGGCCCCTCAGGACCTCCGCGTTGGCTCATTCAGCCTGGCCATTGCTCCGGGGGTGTGCTACCGAAGCGTAGCATATCTGTGTTCCAAGGTTAGCACAGTACGTTTTGAAGAGATTACTCGTGAATTGTGAACCATTGTCAGTGATGCTGCAGTTAGGCACCCCAAACCGGCTCACGAGGCCCTTGATGAACTTGACTGCCGAGCCTGCCGGGATTGTGCAGACAGCTTCCACCTCGGCCCACTTGGTGAACTTGTCCACAGCGACGTAGAGGTAGCGATAGCCCCCTGGCGCCCGAGGGAACGGGCCCAGAATGTCCAACCCCCAAACTGCGAATGGCCAGGAGAGGGGTATGATCTGCAGCCCCCCGCAGGCTGATGGATCTGTTTAGCATGAAACTGGCAGGCTTCGCAAGCCTTCACCAGCTCAACGGCGTCGCTGAGTATTGTGGGCCAGTAGAACCCGCTACGCAACGCCTTGCCGACGAGGGTTCGTGACGACGAGTGGTTCCCGCAGTCTCCGATGTGTATGTCCGCCAGCAGTTCCTTTCCTTGCTCCCTGGAAATGCAACGTAGGGACACGTCATTTGGCCGCTTCCTGTAGAGCTCGCCATCCTGGATGCAATAAGTCGTGGCCTGCCGTGCCACACGCTCCGCCTCCTCCTCGTTCTCTAGCAGAATCCCTTGCATCAGGTAGTCCTTGAGCTCTAGGATCCAACATCCCTCCTGAGGCTCCAACGCCAGGAGCAAGCGTGCCCCTGATACCGGGTCGCAGACCGGAGCTCCCGAGGCAGGCGGCTGAGGAGGCTCCTCCCTTGGTTGCGCCGCGCCTGATAGTGACGGTGCCGCCGAGGGCTTGAAGAGCCGCTCCTCGAAGACAGCAGGTTCCTGCGGCAGCCGCCTAGACGCCCTTTTGGCAATGTCGTCAGCCTCCTGATTGGTGCCGCGAGGCACATGCTGCAGCTCCAGCCCCCAGAACTGTTTCTCCATCCTGCGGACTTCAGCGAGGTAAGCTTCCATGTGCTCATCCTTCGGCTCGTATATCTTGTTGGAGAAGTTGACGAGGAGCTGTGAATCGCCCTTGATGGTGAGGCGCTTTACCCCTAAGGCAATCGCGACTTTCAAGCCTGCTATCAGGCTTTTGAATTCTGCCATGTTGTTGGAGACCTTCTCTCTGTGCTGGAAGCAGAGTTGCACGACGTAATAGAGTTTGTCTTGGGTAGGGGACACAAGCACTGCGCCAGCTCCTGCACCGTGTCGGGAGAACGCCCCATCGAAGTACACGACCCAGCCGTCCGGTGCTTCACTTCCCGGGGAAAGTGATCGGTCTTCACCTGCCTCGAGACCCGACACTTCTGCCCATTCTACCACGAAATCTACAAGTGCGGCTCCCTTGATAACTCTGGTCGTGCTGAATTCTAGCTGAAATGCCTGTAGCTCAATGTTCCATTCGGCAAACCTTCCAGCTGAGTTGGGGCTCCTGAGCACTCTTTCGAAGGGGTATGCTAAGACGACCTTGATGGGATGTCCTTGGAAGTAGTGGCGCAGCTTATGTGAGGCCACTAGTAGCGCGAGGAGGAGTTTTTGAGGCATGGGATACCGTGCCCTTGCGTCCCATAGCACCGTGCTGACGAGGTTGGGGGTGTTGGCGCTGCTTGCGTCCTCTAGAGGTCGAGGCGTCTCTAGAGACGACAGAGCCCCCGGGGCTTGGTCACCAGAAGAGGCCTCTCTTGCTCTGGGTGCATTCTCCTGCTACGGCTGTCCCTTTCCGGCTATGGTTACCGCCTTCGCGAGGCCCTCTTGGCTCTGCTTTGCTTTAGTTCTGACGGTCGATGCGGCCTTGGCACAGTGCTCCTCCCTGACCGCCACTAGGGCTGCGCTGGCGAAGTAGGGGGTGGCCGCAAGGTAGAGCACCAGGGGCTTCCGAGGACGCGGAGCTACCATCACTGGCGGACTGGTAAGGTACCTCTTGAGGTCTTGGAATGCCTTGTCGGCCTCTTCAGTCCATTCGAAGGGCCCCTTTTTCTTCATCAGCTTGAAGAAGGGCAGGGCCCGTTCCCCCAACTTGGAGATGAAGCGCCCCAACGCAGTCAGACGCCCGGTGAGCTTCTGCATTTCTCTGAGGGTCCTCGGCGGGCTCATACCTTTGACTGCCTTGACCTTCTCCGGCTTGGCCTCGATGCCCCTATGGGATACGAGGAAACCCACGAGCTTGCCCGAGGGGACTCCAAATAGGCACTTCTCCGCGTTGAGCCATAGGTCCACTTCGTTGAGGCTGGCAAAGGTTTCTTCCAGGTCCTATATCAGGGTTCTTGCCTCACGAGACTTCACCACAATGTCATCGACGTAAGCCTCAGTGTTCCTCCCGAGCTGCCGGCCTAAGGTGATGTGCATCAGCCGCTAAAAGGTCGCGCCTGCGTTGTGCAGCCCAAACGGCATGCACGTATAGCAGTACACTCCACACGGGGTCAGGAAAGCCGTCTTCTCCACGTCTTCTACCGCCATCTTGATCTGGTGATAGCCCGAGAAGGCATCCAGGAAGCACAATAGGTCACACTCTGCGGTGGAGTCGACTATCTCGTCGATGCGGGGGAGCCGAAATGGATCCTGCGGGCAGGCCTTATTGAGGTTGGTGAAGTCGACACACATGCGCTCTTTCCCCCCCTTCTTTGGCACGACAACAGGATTAGCCAGCCAATCGGGGTAGCGGACCTCGCGGATAACCCCTACCGCCTCTAGCTTCCGGGTCTCTTGAATGATGAAAGCCTGTTTCTCAGTAGACTGCCGCCTTGCCTTCTGCTTCACGGGGCGTACATTGGGGCACACGTTGAGGTGATGCTCAATCACTTCCCTTGGGACCCCCGCTAACTGATCTGGTTCCCACACGAACACCTTCTTGTTCGCACGCAGGAACCTGATTAGGGCCTTCTCCTACTCAGGCACGAGGTTGGCCCCTATGGTGAAGGTGGCGCCAATGGACCCATCCTCGTCGACTGGTACCTGCTTGGTTTCCGCCTTGTCTTGGGTGAACAGCTGCTTCTTTTTAGCCAGCGCAGCCCCCTTGGGCTCAAGGGCGTCGGTGCTAGTGGGTTGTGCCACCGCGGTCGCCCTAAAAACAAGCCGGAGCACCTGCAGCGCATCCCTTGTGTCTCCTGACACGGTGAGGGCGCCGCTGCTCCTAGGCATCTTCATGAGGTTGTACGCCGGGTGAGTTGCTGCCATGAACCGAGCCAAGGCCGGATAGCCCAGGATGGCGTTGTAGGGAAGGCCGATAGGGGTGATGTCGAAGTCGATCAGCTCCGTGCGGAAGTTGTCGCAGGTGCCGAAGGTCACTGGGAGACGGATCTGTCCCAAGGAGGCGGTGGAACCGGCTTCGACGCCCGAGAAAGGCCTGCTGGGTTGGAGCCGCTCCGGCGGCACGTGGAGTAGGCTGAAGGCCTCCACCGAGAGCACGTTGAGGCCGGCACCACCGTCGAGGAGGGTCCTGGTGATGGCTACCTGGTAGATGGTGGGGGTGCACAACATCGGGAGCGTGCCCGAACCAATGGGGTTGAAGGGGTGGTCCTCCGAGTCGAAGGTTAGATCGGCCTCGGGTGCCACCCAGCCCGGGGGGGGGGCTTCATGGCGCCTGAAGGCGGTGCTGATCCGACGGGCGAATGGCTTGACGTGATGACTCGAGGGTGGTGCCTGCGAGCCACCCAGGAGAGCTGCGACGACGGGCGGCGCTGGTGCGGCGAAACGAGCGAGGAAGAGGTCGCGCAGCTCCTCCCAGGAGGTGACAAAGGCCGTCGGCAGTTGGAGGAGCCACACGCGCGGGATGCCGGTGAGGGCCATGGGTAACCAGTTGGCCATCACCCGATCATCGCCCCCGGCTCCGAGGACGGCCTCCTCGTACACCAGCAGGAAAATCATCGGGTCCATCACGCCGTCGTAGCGCGGCGGCATCTCGGGCCTGAACTTGCGCGGCCACTGCACTTACCGCAAGGCGGGGACAAGGCCCGGAGCACCCGGGCCCCAGTGTCGGCATCCGTTGCTGGAGCGGGCGGCGCGTTGTCCGCCATGAGGGCGGGATGTGATGTCAGGGGAGAGCGGTTCGTCAGGAGCGAGGACTCCGGTGCACCCCTACCTGGCGCGCCAAATGTCGGGTTTCGGGTTCCGGCAGACCCTTGAGGTTCGAACACTGGGGTGCGCGCGGAGATCTCTCCCCTACTGATCTACGTCCGATCCTCTCGTGTGAACTAAGATGAAAATGATGAGCAACGCAAGGGACACGATATCTATACTGGTTCGGGCCACCATTGTGGTGTAATACCCTACTCCAGTGTGTGGTGTGGTGGATTGCCTCTGGGGCTGATGATGGACAGTACAAGGGAAGAACAGCCTCGCGAGAGGTGTTCTTGAGCTGGTGCGATGAACTGCTAGGGTGAGTTCAGTCGCCTCTCTCTCTCTGCTATGGTTCTACCAGATTTCCAGCCGTCCCTTCCTTCTGTGGTGGCTAGCTCTATTTATAGAGGCCATGGGCCTCTCCCCAAATAATGAGCGGGAAGGGCGCCAACAATTGGCCATTTTGAAGGGGAACATCTAGTACAAGTTATCCTGACCAAAGGTGGTCTTCGGCTGCCAAAAGCACTGGCGATGACGCCGTCTTGGGCTCCATGGTGACCTCCGTCCTGCCGTCCGGCTGGTCTTGGTCTTGTTGCACCAGAATGGTAACCTTTTCCTGATGCCTTGGCCTGTGCTTGCCCCCTTTGCACCAAAGGGGAAACAAGGACACTACGCAGGCCGGCGCCCGCCTGGTCTCGATCGTCATGGCTTGTGTCATGGGTTCCTCGCGAGGTATCCCTGCCTTGATCTCTCCGCCTCCTCATGAGCCTGCCTGATGAGGCAGCCTCTGAGGAAGCTTCCTGTTGCCCGCCCCGCGAGGCTTGGCCCCTCGCGAGGGTCTTGAGCTTGAGCTGATGAAGATGGGCAATGCTGGGCCCCCACTTGAGCCACGCCGCAGGCCGCAGGCAGGCAAGTCTGGGGACCCCCTTCCCAGAACGCCAACAACATTAAAAAAATTATACCAAGTAGAATTACGCATCAAAAATTCTATTTTTATCATTTACCTACTCGAGGACGAGCTGGAATTAAGATTGGGGATGCTTGATACGTCTCCAACGTATCTATAATTTTTGATTGCTTCATGCAATATTATATTCTGTTTTGGACGATTAATTGTCTTAGTTATACTTTTTTATATTATTTTTGGGACTAACCTATTAACCGGAGGCCCAGCCCAGAATTGTTGTTTTTTTGCCTATTTAAGAATTTCGTAGAAAAAGAATATCAAACGGAGTCCAAATGGAACGAAACCTTCGGGAACGTGATTCTTGGAACGAAAGCAATCTAGAAGACTTGGGGAGTATGTAAGGGAAGCAACGAGGAAGGCACGAGGCAGGGCTGCGTGCCCACCCCCGCTAGGCGCGCCCTCCACCCTCGTGGGCCCCTCGTGGCTCCCCTGGCGTATTTCTTCCTCCTATATATACCAATACACACTAAAACCATCAAGGAGCATAATAGATTGGGAGTTCCGCCGCCAGAAGCCTCCGTACCCAATGAAAACCAATCTAGACCCGTTTCGGCACACTGCCGGAGGGGGGAACACCCACCGGTGGCCATCTTCATCATCCCGGCGCTCTCCATGATGAGGAGGTAGTAGTTCACCCTTGGGGCTGAGGGTATGTACCAGTAGCTATGTGTTTGATCTCTCTCTCTCTCTTGTGTTCTTGAGGTGATATGATCTTGATGCATCGCGAGCTTTGCTATTATAGTTGGATCTTATGATGTTTCTCCCCCTCTACTCTCTTGTAATGGATTGAGTTTTCCCTTTGAAGTTATCTTATCGGATTGAGTCTTTAAGGATTTGAGAACACTTGATGTATGTCTTGCGTGGGATACCCGTGGTGAAAATGGGGTATTCTATTGATCCACTTGATGTATGTTTTGGTGATCAACTTGTGGGTTCCGCCGATGAACCTATGCATAGGGGTTGGCACACGTTTTCGTCTTGACTCTCCGGTAGAAACTTTGGGGCACTCTTTGAAGTACTTTGTGTTGGTTTGAATAGATGAATCTGAGATTCTGTGATGCATATCGTATAATCATACCCACAGATACTTGAGGTGACATTGGAGTATCTAGGTGACATTAGGGTTTTGGTTGATTTGTGTCTTAAGGTGTTATTCTAGTACAAACTCTATGATAGATTGAACGGAAAGAATAGCTTCATGTTATTTTACTATGGACTCTTGAATAGATCGATCAGAAAGGATAACTTTGAGGTGGTTTCGTAGCCTACCATAATCTCTTCGTTTGTTCTCCGCTATTAGTGAATTTGGAGGGACTCTTTGTTGCATGTTGAGGGATAGTTATATGATCCAATTATGTTATTATTGTTGAGAGAACTTGCACTAGTTAAAGTATGAACACTAGGCCTTGTTTCAACGCATTGCAATACCATTTACGCTCACTTTTATCATTAGTTACCTTGCTGTTTTTATATTTTCAGATTACAAAAACCTATATCTACCATCCATATTGCACTTGTAGCACCATCTCTTTGCCGAACTAGTGCACCTATACAATTTACAATTTTATTGGGTGTGTTTAGGACACAAGAGACTCTTTCTTATTTGGTTGCAGGGTTGCTTGAGAGAGACCATCTTCATCCTACGCCTCCCACAGATTGATAAACCTTAGGTCATCTACTTGAGGGAAATTTGCTACTGTCCAACAAACCTCTGCACTTGGAGGTCCAACAACGTCTACAAGAAGAAGGTTGTGTAGTAGACATCACATCCTACAAAGTAATAACTATGAAATGCATTTAGATTCTCATTTGATTGGGATTATGTGAGTTTGAGCATATTGTGAAGTACTATAGACCTCGTATACATCTTGGAATTCAATAATGATTGTAACTATTGAATTGTATAGACCATTACATTCGAAGTCGATAGCCTAATATATTTATTTCACAATTACAATAAATGGCAATTTTGCAAAAATATACCCACACCCCTCTCCACATTTGTAAATAAGGCCTTCTCTTGTTCATCCTTTTCTCCCACAACATAAACTACTCATACAAATGCATCTTGATTTTCCGTGCAACGCATTGGCTTCTTGCTAGTTCTTTAAAAAATAGAGTTGGTGATGATGCTGTGCCTGCCATCCTGCAATATAGGCCATCTGATTTATATCTGACGGATAGGAAGGAAACTATTGCAATTTTGCAGAAAGATACCCACACCCCTCTCCAGATTTGCAAATAAGGCCTCCCCTCGTTCATCCTTTTCTCCTACAAGATAAAAAACTCAGACAAATGCCTCTTGATGTTCCGTGCAACGCATGGGCATCTTGCTAGTTCTAAAAAACTTTCCATCATTTTCCACACTACTGGTTGCAGATGAAGAACCTACCCAAGCACAGTGTGATACAGGAGCGACACACAATTACAAGCTGATATTCTGTTGGACAATGGAGGCTATAACCAATTAATTTTATGAGAACAATAGCAACCAGGAAATTTGAAGGGTAGGTATGAACAAAATTGGAACTACACATGTACTGCTAAGTGATTCAATACACACATTACCAATTGAGGAGGAGAACGATGGTCACGGCGGCCTCTGTGCATCATGGTCGGCAACGAGAGTCAGTTCATTGGCCATGACGGTGGTGCTTCTGCGCTTGGCGTCGGCTTTCGGGAAGCAGATCTGAGACCGTGGAAGACGGTGCCGGGGATGAGGCTCTATGTACGATGACGACGGTGGACCGGCTCCAGTGCAGCGTACAAGGTCGTCGATGAGGCAGATGCACGAAGGCTGCGGTGCCGTGGAGAATTCTGTTTTGGTGTGGGATAGAAAATGGGGAGTATTTAGGTGTACTACTCTGGGTGCCGGGGTGGGGTTGGCTGGGTAGGGTGAACCTGAAGTTACGAAAACAGGCCCCTACCAAGCGTAATCCGTAGACCTGTTCCGAAGGTTATGATGGTAACTTCGCACAGCTCGTATCAGGGTCGCGGGAGATTTTCCCGCCAACCTCAAAATTTTGTGACACTAAACTCCCCGTGTGGCGTGTTGGGTGATTGGGTTAAGCAACTAGTGAGTAGTACTAGTAACTACTAGTACTCCCTCCAATTTTATTAACTCTGCATATTAAGTTTGATCAAAGTCAAACTTCCTAAAGTTTGACCAAGTTTATAGAAAAATATAAACATTTACCATAACAAATATGTATGTTGTGAAAGTACATTCAATAATATAATGGTATTTATTTGTTATTATATATGTTAATATTTTTTGTTATGAACTTTCTGAGAGTTTACAAAACTTGACTTTGACCAATGCTAATATGCGGACTTAAAGAAAAACAGAGGGATTACACATTTGTTTTCTTAGTTTGTAGTGAATTAATCATTAGTTGTAATTGTGAAATAAATATATTAGGATACTGACTTCGAATGTAATGGTCTATACAATTCAATAGTTACAATCATTGTTGAATTCCAAGATGTATACAAGGTTTATATTACTTCACAATATGCTCAAACTCACATAATCCCAATCAAATCAGAATCTAAATGCATTTCATAGCTATTACTTTGTAGGATGTGATGTCTACTACACAACCTTCTTCTTGTAGACGTTGTTGGGCCTCCAAGTGCAGAGGTTTGTAGGATAGTAGCAAATTTCCCTCAAGTGGATGACCTAAGGTTTATCAATCCGTAGGAGGCGTAGGATGAAGATGGTCTCTCTCAAGCAACCCTGCAACCAAATAACAAAGAGTCTCCTGTGTCCCCAACACACCCAATACAATGGTAAATTGTATAGGTGCACTAGTTCGGCGAAGTGATGGTGATACAAGTGGTATATGGATGATAGATATAGGTTTTTGTAATCTGAAAATATAAAAACAGAGAGGTAACTAATGGTAAAAGTGAGCACAAAAGGTATTGCAATGCGTTGAAACAAGGCCTAGGGTTCATACTTTCACTAGTGCAAGTTCTCTCAACAATAATAACATAATTGGATCACATAACTATCCCTCAATATGCAACAAAGAGTCACTCCAAAGTCACTATTAGCGGAGAACAAACGAAGAGATTATGGTATGGTTCGAAACCACCTCAAAGTTATTCCTTCCAATCAATCAGTTGGGCTATTCCTATAAGTGTCACAAACAGCCCTCGAGTTCGTACTAGAATAACACCTTAAGACAAAAAATCAACCAAAACCCTAATGTCACCTAGATACTCCAATGTCACCTCAAGTATCCGTTGGTATGATTAGACGATATGCATCACACAATCTCAGATTCATCTATTCAACCAACACATAGAACCTCAAAGAGTGCCCCAAAGTTTCCACCAGAGAATCACGACGAAAACGTGTGCCAACCCCTATGCATAGGTTCATGGGCGGAACCCGCAAGTTGATCACCAAAACATACATCAAGTGAATCACGTGATATCCCATTGTCACCACAGATACGCATTGCAAGACATACATCAAGTGTTCTCAAATCTTTAAAGACTCAATAAGATAAGATAACTTCAAAGGGCAAACTCAATCCATTACAAGAGAGTAGAGGGGGGGGGGACATCATAAGATCCAACTATAATAGCAAAGCTCGCAATACATCAAGATCGTACCACCTCAAGAACATGAGGGAGATAGATCAAACACATAGCTACTGGTACATACCCTCAGCCCCGAGGGAGAACTACTCCCTCCTCATCATGGAGAGCACCAAGATGATAAAGATGGCTAACAGAGAGGGATTTCCCCCTCCAGTAGGGTGCCGGAACGGGTCTAGATTGGCTTTCGGTTGCTACGGAGGCTTCTGGTGGTGGAACTCCCGATCTATTGTGCTCCCCGATCGTTTTAGGGTATATGGATATATATAGGCAGAAGAAGTATGTCAGGGGAGCCACGAGGGGCCCATGAGGGTGGTGGGCACGCACTAGGGGGGGTGGGCGCGCCCCCCCTGCCTCGTGGCTCCTTCGTTTCTTCCTTGACGTGGACTCCAAGTCTCCCGGGTTGCTTTCCTTCCAAAAATAAGTTCCGTGAAGTTTCAGGTCAATTGGACTCCGTTTGGTTTTCCTTTTCTGTGATACTCTAAAACAAGGAAAAAACAGAAACTGGCACTAGGCTCTGGGTTAATAGGTTAGTCCCAAAAATAATATAAAAGTGTATAATAAAGCCCATAAACATCCAAAACAGAAGATAATATAGCATGGAGCAATCAAAAATTATAGATACGTTGGAGACGTATCAGGATGCAACAAAACCAACCACAACTCTACATTATCTATTATAAAAGCAACATTTTGAACACATCCCTGTGTGTGGATGAAACGTGTAGAGAGAGCTTGCGAAGATGGAGCAGATAGGGCGGTAAAGATTGTGTGTATGTGGAAACGACAGTACGAGACAAACCTAACGAGAGAGATAGAGAGAGAGAGAGATAGAGAGAGAGAGAGAGAGAGAGAGGAACAAACCCAACGAGAGAGATAGAGAGAGAGAGAGAGGAAGAAGTTAGGTCTATGAGATAGATGGAGACATGTAATATACGTGAGATTTGTGTGCATCCGGATTCTGTAGACGTGGAAGGAGAAGAGACAACAGGTTTGATGAGAGAACTAGAAAAACACGGACGAGAGGGGAAGGATCTCGTGGGTTGGGGGATTGGTAATTTTGTGCGGGAGAGAGAGGGATTGGTAATTTTGTGTGGGAGAGAGGGGGGAGGATTCAGTCAGCCATCGTCACATCACCCTCCTTCCAAATGGCCCCGCATTCTCTAGTGTAGTGTGGTCGCCGTCTTCGATCTCCTTGATGCCCTCTTTGAAGGTTGAGGTGTTGTGCATGCTGTGGTGCAGAGAAGCACAAGCGAGAGTGGTCGCCATATAGCCTTGGATGGGGATGAATTGTGTGCTCGGGGGAGGGGGAGTGTGTGTGCGGTGTGTGTGTGTGTGTCTAAGGTATTGAGAGAAATCAAACCTATGGAGATAAATGTGTGTATGTGACGGAAAGCTACATGCTAAATAGGGTTTCCACGAAGAGATTGTGCATGCGAGATAGAGAGCGATGTGCGGGCCTTGAGGTGGGCAGGGGCCGGGTGAGGGTGTCAAAATGTGTGCGTTGATGAATGTGTTACATGCGATCACGCGAGGGACGGACAAATCGAGAGAGATTGTTGTTGTGCTACGGATGCTCCTCTCTCTCACACACACACGCACACAAGTACAAATAGAAGACCATTCTCTCATGTATACCCAACGTATCGGCATCTGTCTATGTCTCGCTCATGCATAACCGCCTGTTCATCTTCCGAAATTGATGCACTGTTCATCTTCTCAGCCCGACACACGCCTAACCGCCTGCCGCCACTGCCCCACCACTAGTAGAAAACAGGGCTTTGGTCCAGGCCGGGTCAGCCCATTAATCCCTGTTCAGTCCAGAACCGGGACCAATGGGGGCATTGGTCCCGGTTCGTGAGCCCAGGGGGCCGACCGGGCCACGTGGGCCATTGGTCCCGGTTCATCTGGACCTTTTGGTCCCGGTTGGTGGGATGAACCGGGACCAATGGGCCTCGCTCCTGGCCCACCACCATTGGTCCTGGTTGGTGGCTTGAACCGGGACCAAAGGCTCCCCTTTAGTCCCGGTTCATGTCACCAACCAGGACGAATGAGGTGCCTATATATACCCATCCCTCGCGAGCAGAGCACCCCAGTGCTCTGTTTTTCTCTGGCCGAGGGGGAGAGGGCTTGGTGGTGCTCTAGCTCACCTCCTATGCACACAAGGTCTTCGATGGAATTCCCAAGCCACACTACTTAAGCTTTCTCCTCTCCAAGCTCGACCTCCAAGCTCCATTTTCCATAATATTTGTCTAGGTTTAGCGGTCCGTCACGCCCCGTCCCCGTCTTCACCGCCGTCAATCACCCGCACCGAGCTCATCGCCAGCACCACCGTGGTGAGCCTCTTGTTCTTATCTTCTTTCTGAAAGGAAAAATATTCTTACTTGTATATTTACATAGATACTTGTATTCTTTTCTTACTTTCATTATTGCATCTTATGTAGTGCGATGGTTTTGGTATCCGCCCCCGTCGGCCCTCGTCCTGTCTATGATTCGGATGTGGTATATATATTATCTTTATAACTATTGGTTCATTTATTGTTTATGAAAATTATGCCGACCAATGTGACATAGATTTTATTTATGGAGGATGTATCACTAGTAGAAAAAGGGCCTGCAGTCCCGGTTCATAAGGGCCTTTAGTCCCGGTTTTTGAACCGGGACTAAAGGGTCGGTACTAATGCCCTGACCCTTTAGTCTCGGTTCAAACTAGAACCGGGACTAAAGGCCCTCCACGTGGCCGCTGCCTGGAGGTCCACCTTTAGTCCCGGTTGGTAACACCAACCGGTACTAAAGGTAATTTTCTGATTTTTTTTGAAACTTTTTTATTTTCAAATTTCTGATTTATTTTAACCTCTAATCTCTAATCACCCCTCTCATCACTGCTCAATTTAATCTCTAATCACCCCTCATCATTCCAAATCATCTAACTTCCCGGACGGTCACCCATCCTCCCACTCCCCCAGCCTGAGCACGCTTAACTTCCAGGTTCTATTCTCCCTTGTTTCCAATTCTGCACTCGTTGTGTTCCTGACAATAGTAAGATGTTAATCCTATTAACCGTCAGGATTTTAGCTTGAGCATGAGGTCACACATTTCACTGTTTGAGTTTGAAACTATTGTTCTAAAAAACAATAATTATTTAGTAACACTAATATTTCTTGAATAAGTAGTTTGACCATTTTTTGACCAAACTTTGACCATAGTTTGACTAGATTGGACCAAAATTCAAAAAAACTGAAATAATTATTTAATAACACTAATATTCTTGAATAATCATTTAGTAACACTAATACTGCTTGAATAAGTAGTTTGACCATAGTTTGACCAGATTTAATGAAAATTTAAAAAAAACTGAAATTTGAGCATAACTTTTTTTCCTTTTGGAATTTGAGGATTCTACAAATTTGCAAACAAGCCGTAGGCGGTCTCCATCGGATGTAACTTTTCGAGTAGATGATTTTTCATATAAAAAACTTTTTAATCCGAGTTTGTATGCAAAAGTTTTGCCCATTTTACAAATTCCAGAGAGATTTTGTAAATAAAGTCAAAATTCATATTTGTAAATTTTCCCAACAACTAGACCACGTATCACATGGGAAACTTATTTTATTTTATTTTTTTGACATTTCCATCATTTTCTTTTGTTTTTTCTAAAACTGAAAAGGCGGTCCACAGGGGGGGAGTTTGAAAATTGGACCTTTAGTACCGGTTCGTGCCATGAACCGGTACTAATGCCTCAAAGGCCATTAGTCCCGGTTGGTGGCACCAACCGGTACTAAAGGTTAGACCTTTAGTCCCGGTTGGTGCCACCAACCGGGACTAATGGGCATCGCACCCTTTAGTCCTGGTTCGTTGCATGAACCGGGACTAAAGGGCCCAGGTGAACCGAGACTAATTCCTTAGCCGCACGAATCGGGACTAATCCACCCATTGGTCCCGGTTCTGGACTGAACCGGGACTAATGGGGTTACCCGGCCTGGACCAAAGCCCCCTTTTTCTACTAGTGTATGTGAATCAGAAATGCCAACCAACCCTATTGTCGAGAGTTTAAATTTAGTTGAAGAAGAAAACAATTTGTTGAAGGAAAAAATAAAAAAATTGAGGAGGAGAAGATGATATTGGAGTTGCATGTTGTGGATGTCGTCGATGATCACAAGATCAAGATGGATGCAATGCGCTTGAAGATTAGAAAGATTAGAAAATATGCCATTCATACCGAGACTTGGTATCATTATGCCGTTGGATTAATTGTTACCTTGGTTGCGATTATGATCGCATTTGTTTTCGCATTGAAATGTTTTACATAATTTCAATGTATGGTTTAATTAATTAGATGCTCTGGAGAGCTATATGTTGTTAGATGAGAACTATGTATGCACTTTGGTTTTAATGTGATGATGGACTTCTATTAATTTGGACACTTAATTATATATAATGCACGCAGATGAACCGGCAATGGATGTACGGTGAGAGACACACCTACGAGTACATTAAGGGCGTGCATGAGTTTCTCGATGCGGCTGAGGCAAACAAGCAGAATGGTTTTATGTGTTGTCCATGCACTGAATGTGGGAATACGAGGTCTTACTCTAACCAGAAAATCCTTCACTCCCACCTGCTTTACAAGGGTTTCATTCCACACTATAATTATTGGACGAGGCACGGAGAAATAGGGGTTATGATGCAAGACGGCAAAGAAGAAGAGTACGATGACAACTATGTGCCCCCTGAATACATTGATGCTGCAACGGGGGGAGCTGGTGAAGATTAAGAGGAACCAAACGATGTGCCCAATGATGCTGCAACGGGTGAAGCTGCTGAAGATCAAGAGGAACCAGACGATGTGCCCGATGATGATGATCTCCGCTGGGTCATTGTCGATGCAAGGACGCAATGCGAAAGTCAAAAGGAGAAGCTGAAGTTCGATCACATGTTAGAGGATCACAAAAAAGGGTTATATCCCAATTGCGAAGATGGCAACACAAAGCTCGGTACTGTCCTGGAATTGCTGCAGTGGAAGGCAGAGAATGCTGTGGCTGACAAAGGATTTGAGAAGCTACTGAAAATATTGAAGAAGAAGCTTCCAAAGGATAACGAATTGCCCGATAGTACATACGCAGCAAAGAAGGTCGTATGCCCTCTAGGATTGGAGGTGGAGAAGATACATGCATGCCCTAATGACTGCATCCTCTACCGCGGTGCATACAAGGATCTGAACGCATGCCCGGTATGCGGTGCATTGCGGTATAAGATCAGACGAGATGACCCTGGTGATGTTGACGGCGAGCCCCCCAGGAAGAGGGTTCCTGCAAAGGTGATGTGGTATGCTCCTATAATACCACGGTTGAAACATCTGCTCAGAAACAAAGAGCATGCCAAGTTGATGCGATGGCATAGTGAGAACTGAAAGAAAGATGGGAAGTTGAGAGCACCCGCTGACGGGTCGCAGTGGAGAAAATCGAGAGAAAGTACTGGGATGAGTTTGCGAAGGACCCAAGGAATGTATGGTTTGCTTTAAGCATGGATGGTATTAATCCTTTTGGGGAGCAGAGCAGCAATCACAGCACCTGGCCCGTGACTCTATGTATGTATAACCTTCCTCCTTGGATGTGCATGAAGAGGAAGTTCATTATGATGCCAGTTCTCATCCAAGGCCCTAAGCAACCCGGCAACGACATTGATATCTACCTAAGGCCATTAGTTGAAGAACTTTTACAGCTGTGGAATGGAAACGGTGTACGTACGTGGGATGAGCACAGACAGGAGGAATTTAACCTTAAGGCGTTGCTGTTCGTGACCATCAACGATTGGCCCGCTCTCAGTAACCTTTCAGGACAGACAAACAAAGGATACCACGCATGCATGCACTGTTTAGATGACACTGAAAGTATATACCTGGACAAATGCAGGAAGAATGTGTACCTGGGCCATCATCGATTTCTTCCGACCAACCATCAATGTCAAAACAAAGGCAAGCATTTCAAAGGCGAGGCAGATCACCGGAAGAAGTCCGCCATGCGTACCGGTGATCACGTACTTTCTATGGTTAATGATTTACACTATGTAATCTTTGGAAAGGATCCCGGTGGACTAGCTGTTCCGAATGACGCTGAGGGACACGCACCCATGTGGAAGAAGAAATCTATATTTTGGGACCTACCCTACTGGAAAGACCTAGAGGTCCGCTCTTCAATCGACGTGATGCACGTGACGAAGAACCTTTGCGTGAACCTGCTAGGCTTCTTGGGCGTGTATGGGAAGACAAAAGATACACCTGAGGCATGGGAGGACCTGCAACGTTTGCACGAAAAAGACGGCATGCCTCTAAAGCAGTATAAAGGTCCTGCCAGCTACGCTCTTACGAAAGAAGAGAAAGAAATCTTCTTTGAATGCCTGCTCAGTATGAAGGTCACGACTAGCTTCTCGTCGAATATAAAGGGAATAATAAATATGCCTGAGAAAAAGTTTCAGAACCTAAAGTCCCATGACTGCCAAGTGATTATGACGCAACTGCTTCTGGTTGCATTGAGGGGGCTTCTACCGGAAAATGTCCAATTAGCCATTGTGAAGCTATGTGCATTCCTCAATGCAATCTCTCAGAAGGTGATCGATCCAGAAATCATACCAAGGCTAAGGAGTGATGTGGCACAATGTCTTGTCAGTTTCGAGCTGGTGTTCCCACCATCCTTCTTCAATATCATGACGCACGTCCTAGTTCATCTAGTCGACGAGATTGTCATCCTGGGCCCATATTTCTACACAATATGTTCCCCTTTGAGAGGTTCATGGGAGTCCTAAAGAAATATGTCCGTAACCGCGCTAGGCCAGAAGGAAGCATCTCCATGGGCCATCAAACAGAGGATGTCATTGGGTTTTGTGTTGACTTCATTCCTGGCCTTAAGAAGATAGGTCTCCCTAAATCGCGGTATGAGGGGAGACTGACTGGAAAAGGCACTCTTGGAAGACACTCAATAATATGCAGGGACGGATATTCTTGGTCTCAAGCACACTACACAGTTCTACAGAACTCTACCTTGGTGACCCCGTATGTCGATGAACACAAGAACAGTCTGCGCTCCAAACACCCGGAGCAGTTCGACGACTGGATTACATGTAAACACATCAGGACTTTCAGCAGTTGGTTGGAAACACGTCTCAGAGGTGACAACACTGTTTTTGATGAGTTGTACTTGTTGTCCAGGGGACGATCATTGACTGTATTGACTTACAAAGGATATGACATAAATGGGAATACATTTTACACGATCGCCCAAGATCAAAAGAGCACCAACCAAAACAGCGGTGTCCGCTTTGATGCAGCAACCGAGAGCGGAAAGGACACATATTATGGTTACATAGTGGACATATGGGAACTTGACTATGGACCTGATTTTAAGGTCCCTTTGTTTAAGTGCAAATGGGTCAATCTGTCAGGCGACGGGGTACAGGTAGACCCATAGTACGGAATGACAACAGTGGATCTGAAAAATCTTGGGTACACTGATGAACCATTCGTCCTAGCCAATGATGTGGCACAGGTTATCTATGTGAAGGACATGTCTACCAAACCGAGAAAAAGAAAAGATAAGGAAGCGAATACATCATACGATGAGCCAAAGCGCCACATAGTTCTTTCAGGAAAAAGGGACATCCTGGAAGTGGACGGCAAGACAGACATGTCTGTAGATTATGAAAAGTTTCATGAAATTCCTCCCTTCAATGTCAAGGCTGACCCAAGCATCCTGATAAACAATGAAGATTATCCATGGTTACGGCGCAATAAGCAAATGACACAAGCGAAGAAAAAGTGAAGACTTTCTCCCGCAACTATTATGATGATACCATGCCAACTTTGTAACACACGAACATGCTACCATTGTCCGTTTTGTACATAAACATGCTATGTGGGTGAAATTATGATACCATGCCAACTTTCAACTTTTTGAGAGTTCATTTGAAATGCTTTCATGTCTTATGGTTCGGCCCTCGTAATACCATTATTCAAATTTTAACTATTCAAATTTGAAAACTAATGGCACTAACAGTAAGTTTATAATTTTTTCTAAAACTGATGGCACTAACAGAAAGTTTATAATTTTTCTGACCTAAAAGCAAAAAGAATTAAAAAATGCAAAAAACAAAAGAAAATAAATAATGCAAAAAACAAAAAAAACTGGAAAAAGTAAAGTTAATCACAAACTTGAGATTCAAACAAATATCAAAGAATTCAAATTTTAACTATTCAAATTTGAAAACTAATGGCACTAACAGAAAGTTTATAATTTTTCTAAAACTAATGGCACTAACAGAAAGTTTATAATTTTGCTCCTCGCCGCTGGCCCATGACCATTAGTCCCGGTTTGTGCCACAAACCGGGACTAAAGGGTTGGTCCTCGCTGCGGGCAAAGTTTAGTCCCACCTCGCCAATCGAAGGGGGCTCACACCGGTTTATAAGCCCTTCCCTCTCTGCCTTGTTGAGCTCCTCTCAAAGTGAAAATAGATGCCCTAATAGAGAAAAGTTTAACCGAAATTCATAGTGAATTTCTTTGAAATTCATAGAAATTTAGTATGAATTTATGTTGAATTTTCTCTATAAGCGCATCTATTCTCATTTTTTTAGTAAGTTAATCACAAACTTGTGATTCACACAAATTTCAAAGAATTCAAATTTTAACTATTCAAATTTGTAAACTAATGGCACTAACAGAAAGTTTATAATTTTTCTAAAACTAATGGCACTAACAGAAAGTTTATAATTTTGCTAACCTAAAAGCAAACAGAATTAAAAATTAAAGCAAAAAACAAAAGAAAATAAATAATGCAAAAAACAAAACAAAAAAACTGGAAAAAAATAGCAACAATAAGTATTTTGTTGTAATTAGAAACAAAATAAAATAAATAAAGCAACAAAAAAACAAAAAAAGTCTTTTCAAATTTGAAAACTATTGGCATTAACAAAAAGTTTATAATTTTTCTAAAACGAAACAAAAAGAATAAAAAAATAAAGCAAAAAACAAAAGAAAATAAATAATGCAGAAAACAAAACAAAAAAACTGGAAAAAATAGCAACAATAAGTATTTTGTTGTAAGTAGAAACAAAATAAAATAAATAAAGCAACAAAGAAAACAAAAAAAGTCTTTTCAAATTTGAAAACTAATGGCATTAACAAAAAGTTTATAATTTTTCTAAACTAAAAGCATAAAGAATTAAAAAATAAAGCAAAAAACAAAAGAAAATAAAATAAAGCAACAAAAAAACAAAAAAATGCCACCTACTGGCCCCCCACGGCTTGAATACGACTAGAAACCCATCCAAGGGCCAGGATTCAGGCCCGCAGGAGGCCCAGTAGGCCCACAGGCATAGCAGTGACAATTAGGCCCATAAGCCTGCAATGGAGAGAAGCTCGAGAGGGGTGCGGCAGTGGGGCTTATAAACCACTGCGCACCCCTCTCAACTAGCGAGGTGGGACTAAACTTTCGATGCCGCAGCTGCACAAGGCCTTTGGTCCCGGTTGGTGGCACCAACCGGGACTAAAGGGGGCATTGGTCACTGTTGGTGCCACGAACCGTGACCAATGCCCCCCTTTAGTCCCGGTTGGTGTCACCAACCGGGACCAAAGGCCGCCGCTTCCCGCCCTTTGGGCTACTGAAAATTGGCATTTGGTCCCGGTTGGTGGCACCAACCGGGACTAAAGGGGGGCATTGGTCACGGTTCGTGGCACCAACCATGACCAATACTCTGTGTATATACGCAGGACTTAGGAAAATTTGACGAACTCATCGCCAATTGCCCCCCGGCCCGCCCGATGACGCCGAGCTCATCGACGCCGCAAGGCTGCCCAGATCGACGCCGTCCGCCGCCCCCGAGCCCGCGCACCCCTGCCCTCGCCCCCGAGTGCGCCTTCACCATCCGCCGTCCCTGAGCCTTCCTCGTCACCGACGCCACCTCGCTTTGAGTGCCGCCCGTTCCCCTGCTCCTCCCCTTGTAGTGGCCGCCGTCGCCGCCGCCCCTGCCCTTCGTGCGCTGCCGCCCTACGCCGCCCCTGCCTTGCGCGGCCGCCGCGCGCCGCCCCTACCCTTCGCTGCCGCCGCACGCCGCCCCGCCGCGCGCCTCCCTTGCCCTTCGCGTGCTGCAGCCCTGCACCGCCCCTGCCCTGCGCGGCCGCCGCGCGCCGCCCCTGCCCTTCGCTGCCGCCGCACGCCGCCCCGCCGCGCGCCTCCCCTGCCCTGCCGTGCCGCCGCCCCTGCGCGCCCTTCATTTTTTTTAGTTTTTGTTCATATATATATAATGTATATGTGTATGTATGTGGCTATGTGTATGGCTATGTGTATGTATATGTGTATTTGTTTGTTCATATGTGTATTAATCTGTTTCCATATATGTAATTTTTCTGGTTCATAGAAAGAAGAGGAAGATAGAAGAATATTTTGTTCATAGCAAGTTTTTTGTTCATATATAGAAAGTTAGAAGAAAATTTAGAATATGCTAAAATTTAGAAGAAAAAGAAGGATATGAAAGAAGAAAATAAGAAGAGGAAGAAAGAAAGAAGAGGAGAGGAAGAAGAGAAGAAATAAATAAGAAGGGGAAAAAAGAAGAAAAAGAAGAGGAGAAGAAAAGAAAAATAGAATATATATTCTATTTTTTCTTCTTCTTCTCTTTTTTTTTTTTTTTTTTTTGTTTGAAAAGAGGGGGGGGGGGGGGGGGTCGAGAACGTCGGACATTCATGAGAGAGGCGAGGAAGAAGGGGAAGAAGAGGAATAAGAAGAGGAGAGGAAGAAGAGGAAGTCTTCTCCTCTATTCTTTCTTCTCTTCTTTTTTCTTCTTCTTCCTATATGTATTAGTTTTTTTATTTAGGTTGTTAATTAGTATATATTAATTTTGTTCATATATGAATGGATGCATGTGATATGTATGTATGTATGTATGTATCGGGTATGTCGTTGTCGATATACCCCCTACCCGATAACTTCGACATGAGGGGGTCGAGAGGGGGTCTAGGGTCGCCGAGGGGTCGAGGGTCGTCGAATATGAGAGGAAGAAGAGGATAAAAAAAGAATAGGAAGAAGAAGAAAAAAAGAGGAGAAGAAAGAATAGAGGAGTTCTTCTCCTCTATTCTTTCTTCTCCTCTTTTTTTTCTTCTTCTTCCTCTTCTTTTTTATTGGGAACGAGGGTCGTCGAGGGTCACCGAGCGGTAGAGGAAACCCTAAATAGAAAGTATCGTCGGTGTGAGATACATGTGGCCGTCGGTGTCGGACACTACATCCACGTCCCACAAGTGGCGCGGGCTTCGACGCCCACGTCACTTGTGGGACGTGGATGTAGTGTCCGACACTGACGGCCACATGTATCTCACACCCACGATACTTGCTATTTAAGGTTTCCTCCAAATTTAACATGTTATATATTAATTTTGATTAGAAAAATATGTAGAATCTTAATATTATATTATTTTACCTATGGAAAATTAAGAAAACTATTTAGGCAGCAATATTAATCAACAATGCATTATGCGTCTTTTTTTCATATCAGTACTGATTCAGATTGGGGATGAACACCTCAGCAAAATCAGGATTGGACATGAAATGCTATACCTACTAATAAAAGAAATAGGTATTCTTAGTCCGTTTTACTATTTTATGAAAAACACCCTAATGTTACTGACATTAAACCCGTGGTACATATCAAATGTTTTTTTAAAATACTCATATCTTCTAGACTGTAACTCGAAATTTAACATGTTATATATGAATATTGATTAGAAAATATGTAGAATCTGAATATTATATTATTTTACCTGTTACCAATTAAGAAAACTATTTAGGCTGCAATGTTAATCAAAAATGCATTATCCATTTTTTTCATATCGGTACTGATTCAGATTAGGGATGAACACCTCAGCAAAATCAGGATTGGACATGAAATTGAAGATAAATTTGCTAGAGATACCCAATAAATAAGGACATGCATGAAAAGAAATAAAAGAAGGCCCCAATAAAGATGGGATGTCCACTATAAAAGACATAAAAGAGAAAATGCAGAGAAGATCCGATAAAGATGAGATGTTGCGTTATTCTCCTATATAGAAGAAGAAAAAAGAGAGGACATGCATGTAAAAAAGTAAAAATGAGGCATGCATGAAAAAAAATAAAAAAAATCTATTCTTAGTCTGTTTTACTATTTTATAGAAAACATCCTAATGTTACTGACATTAAACCCGCAGTACACATCCAATATTTTTTTTAAATACTCATATTTTCTAGACCGTAACTCCCAATTTAACATGTTATATATCAAATTTGATTAGAAAAATATGTAGAATCTGAATATGATATTATTTTACCTGTTAACAATTAAAAAACTATTTGGGCTGCAATGTTAATGAACAATGCATTATCATTTTTTCATACCAGTGCCAATTCAGATTGGGGACGAACACCTCAGCAAAATCAGGATTGGACATGAAATTGAAGATAAATTTGCTAGAAACACCCAATAAATAAGGACATGCATGACAAGAAATAAAAGAATGGCCGAGTAAAGATGGGATGTCCGCTATAAAAGAAATAAAAGAGAAAATACAGCAGAGATCAGATAAAGATTAGATGTTGCACTATTCTTCTATATATAAGAAGAAAAAAGAGAGGACATGCATGAAAAAGTAAAAAATGAGGTATGCATGACAAAAAGTAAAATAAAAGACTAGTTTTATAAGATATAAATAGTGATGAAACAGGGACCAATACCTATGACATGTATGGCAAGAAATAGTGATGAAATAGGGGCGCAAGTACCTACGTCCACAGGAGACCATACAACAGTGTTGTTTTCCATACAAAAAATAATATTTTTATGATTAAAAAATCATGTATATTTTTAACACAAATCCTACATCTTTTTAACAACTCTTCATCTACTTAAGAAATATGCATGTGGAAAAAGTGTTCAAGAGTTACCCTAAGTTGGTGATTCCCTAGTGTGCTAATGTGTCATCGTTTGTTTTTGTCATTTTTTACTCGCCCATAACAACACCCATTTGGAAGATGGCATTAATAAATGCATGATCACTTGCCCGTTTCTTTATAGGGATTAAATCTACATGCAAGCCTGTTGAAATAGAACACCTGTAGAATCTTAAACTGCACTTTTGTAGTTTAATTCCATCTTTGTTTGAGACGTAACTACAAATTCTCATAGTATAGACAATTTTTTTGTAAATTAAGAGCTTGTGGTATTTTTTCTCCCATTGCAACGCACATGCCTTTTCGCTAGTTAAGTACAGTAGGAACATGAAGATACGAGCAGTAGTACCAACTGCAAGCAGAACAGTAGTAAGACATATAGTACTAGTACTACTGTATATACTAAAGAGTTCAAATAACAATAAAGAACATAAAGTTCAAATAATGAGAAAGAACATAAATATAGTTCTGCTGGGGGCTCAGCACAACACACCCCTGAAATAAAACTAAGCAACTAGTCTGTTTGAAACTGTAGTAGAACCAGCATGAGCGACGACACTACCACCTTACTCGCAGTCCGAGTCCATGTCCTCGACTTCATCCTCATCCCTCTTCCTCTTCCCGCTGCTTCTTTGCTTGAACCGGACACTGAGCTTTGCTTCTTCATCCAACCATTGTAGATTTTTAAACAAACGTAGGCATCCATTGCTGCGTACATGATGTGATCTTCATCTATTGTCTTCGGCTCCCATGCATGATGAAACTCATGGTGAGGTTTCTTCAGTTTAGCGTATGAAGGATCAATCATGGCTGCTGCCAGGGTCAGCATTGACTTCTAGAGATTGAAGGGCTGGCCTACAACGAGGCCTATCAGACCTAGGACATCCCTGTCATTCCTAAAGTCTACAGTAACGAATGTCACTCTTTCATCCTTGAGGAAGTTCTTGAAATCCTGACACTCAATGTCGGCATGGAATATGTGGTAGACCAAGCACATGTTGTGTATGCAAACCTGGATCACGGTGGGCTTCTTCTTCTCTGCCTCCTTTAGAATCTTCTCGCTTTCCAGGATTATGGTGTACTCAACATCTAGCCTAGCGACCCACTTATCCTTTGAGTTTTCGAACATGCTTCTGAAGTGAGCAAGGAATCCTTTCACCATCGCGGATCCACGGGTGTAGATGACGATGAAGTCATCGCCAGTGATGGCTCTAACCTGGTACTTATCGGTGACCATGGATATTTGGGAGGCCACAGATTTTGGAGGAGGCTTAGGAGAAGTTGAACTGGTGTAATGTGAAAGGACGGGACGACTCGGAGCAAACTATTGTAAGGTAGAAGACGGGGACGAGTAGGGCGTGCAAACGGCGCGGGGTTGTTGCCTTGCCCGGTGGATAAATGACTGCAAGCCCCCAAATAGTTCTTGAGTACTATGCGGGTCCCACTAGATGTCATGTCTACTAGACCCGTATCGTAGGCCTGACGGTATAGCTTCTGCCTGTTCGCATGCCATGCCAACGCGTGGATGTAACTTCACTTAACTCCCTCAACCGTCGCGCCTCCCAGGACCTTTGCCTCCCACGCGCGGTCACGCCCTTTGAGACTTCAACCGGCTGTAAATGAGCATTTTTGCCTATTCCTCATGCATGATACTCCCTCTGGTCCTTTTTACTTCCATCAATCGTTTGAAAAGTTTTTGACCAAATTTATACTAAAAATATCAATATCTACAATACTGATTATAATAGTATAAAAACTACATTTTATAATGAGTATGAAAATATTGATTTGACATTGTGAATGATGATGTACATTTTTCTATAAGTTTTGTCAAAGTAGAGGTACATTGACTTCAGACAAAACTTAAATGCACAATGCATACTAGTTCCTCCGTCCAGGTGCATGCCATGTCCTATCTAATCATCACAACAAGGTTTAAAGGGCTCGATTCAATAATTTCACCTACTCTTACCAAGATAGATGCGGTGGAATAGGTTTTGTAGTGGTTTCTAGAGTCTGGACTCCATCTTTAGGAACCTTCGCCGCCGCCGGCAAGAATGCAAGGAGATGAACCAGAAAGAAAATAAGGCTGGATTGAGTAGTTCCATATTTTATACAGTGGTAGTGGTGTGTAAATATTTGCTATACAGTACCTCCGGTGGCAAGGCCATGTCTCTATGCACACACATCTCAACCATTTTTCCAAGTAGATCGAACGGCTCATGTTATCCAGAGGCAGACATACCATCACCACCAACTGATATTTTTATTGGAGTGGTCATGCATGCATGTGGTGTAATTAATGCATCAGTTTACACAAAATTTTGAGAAAAATGAGAGTACTAATTAAGTACTTTTGCAAACTACGGAATTAATTCCACCATTCATCATCTACCTTGGTTGAAGAAATTTTCAAATTAAGCCCTGTAAACCAGAAAGGAGGGACTACCACATTACCAGCACTATGGCCAGCCTTAATCATCGCATGCAATGATTCAGTGCACCTTGAAATCTGAATGCCTGCTTGACTCTCCTTCTCCCTCCAGCAGTCCCACCACTCCACCCTGTGTGGAAAAAAAATCTGCATGCATGACTCTCCTCCCCCGCGCTCGTCCAATCGGTTATGACCAGCAATATTTCCACCCCTTCCATCACCCATAATTTACTCCAACAAATATGCCCATGTAGCTCCTTCAGTTACTTTACTATAGGTGCATCGGGTCACTGACATGTGCGCCCAATAGGCATCCGGCCCACATGTCAGTGACGCAACTGGACCTGCAGTTAAGTCAGTGAAGCTCGGTCCATATATTACGTAGGTGTTCCATTGCTCGCTATAAATATTGCGCCTCCCACGGCATTCGGAAGAACGCTCACGTTCATCGCTATTTCCTCCCCTCCCTCTCACGTCGACCACCATGGCATCCCCCCTCCCAAGCCCTAGGCGCCCCTCGCTACACCGTGCGGACGGTCACGCGTCGCTGTTCCGTTCCTCGCCGCCACTAGTTGAGCAGGATGCGTCGCTGTTCCGTTCCTCGCCGCCACTAGTCGAGGAGGACGCGTCGGTGTAAGTGCATCTAGTGCCACCCCTAGTTGGTTTTGGAGTATTGACGACAAACCTAGTTGAGGGACTAATGTGTTTGTGAGAATTGCAGGATAACACAGGAAGAAGTCCCTCATTGATTCGGTTTTCCTACCAGAGATGACCCCTAAAAATGTATGAAGACATTGAAGTCAAAGGTGGTATATGAAGATATTCACATTGAAGACTATGACAAGAGAAGACATCGCATGAAGCCTATGGAGCTCGAAGACTTAGATCTTTCGTAGTTCTTTTTCTTCTTTGTTGAGTCATAGGAACCACTGTACTGTTAAGTGGGGTCCAAGAGAACCAGTCAGAATGACTGAAGTGATGCTTAACCAAAACCTATGTCTTCGAGTGAAGACTATGAGAGAGAATCTTGTCCAGAGTCGAACAAGTCAGCTTTGCTTGTAGCCCAAGTAAAGTTGTCGTGTGAGTTTGAAATCTGACCGTTGGAACATGTGTCAGTTCCTTAGTGACCCAGGGTCATTCCGGACAAATCAGGTCGGGTTGCCTAGTGGCTATAAATACCCCACCCCCTACAACCATAAATGGTTGGCTGCTCAGATTTAGTGTACGGCTTGTGTCGTTTGAGAGCAACCCACCTCGAAGCCTTTGAGAGAGAATTCCTTGCGAGGATAAAGCCCTAACCACCCAGAGCCAAAGAGAATTAGGCATCACTTAAGTCTTCTTGTCTGTGTGATCTAAAGACTTATTACACTTGAGGACTGTGAATCCTCCAGCCGGTTAGCCGTCGCGTTCTGAGCATCCAAGAGACATTGTGGATCGTCGGTGAACGAAGTCTGTGAAGGTTTGGGAGTCTACCTTGAAAACTTACCAGAGTGATTGGGCGAGGTCTGTGTGACCTTAGCTCAAGGGGAATACGGTGAGGACTGGGTGTCCTGAGCTGCGTGTTCAGGCTGGGTGTCCGGGACTATGTGTCCTCAGGTTCAAATACCTAGCCGCCCTAACCAGACGTATAGTTGTCACATCAACTGGAACTGGTCCAACCAATCATTGTCTTCAACGAGTCACCGGTTTCATCCTTCCCTTCTCTTTACTTCATGTTACTCCTTGTGAAGTCATTGTATGATTGCACTATCTTTTATCTTCACTGAGTGACTGCGTGTTCTGTTTGGCTTCGTAATATCTTCCTACCTGATCCTTACTACATTGCTGCTATTATTCATTGTGCTTTCACTCTATTGAATATTTGACTATGGCTTGCCTAGTGTAGTCTACTTTCCGCTGCAGGGTAATAGGTTTATTTCAATCGTTTGTCTTCATAACTTCCACGTTTTGAAGAGTTCCATAAAAATCGCCTATTCACCCCCCCTCTAGTCGATATAACGCACTTCCAATTGGTATCAGAGCGAGGTACTCCCTTGTTCTGTGTGATTCGGTTTAACCACCTGGAGTTTTAGCTATGTCGACTGCAGGGATAATTAAAGTCTCCGCTGCGTGCCCCATCTTCGATGGAACTGAATATCCCTACTGGAAGAATAAGATGCGCATGCATCTTGAAGCCATTGACGTCGACCTATGGTATGTCGTCAAGAACGGCGTTCCCAAGGTTGGAGAAGGTGTCACTGCTGCTGATGTCAAGAAGTTCGTTCAACTGGACTCTACTGCCAAGAATATCATCTGTGGTCATCTGACCAAAGGACAATATGGCCACGTGAGTGCTTTGGAAACATCTAAGCTAGTCTGGGACTGGCTCTCCAAGGTCAACGAAGGTGTCTCAACCCAGAGAGATCAGAGAATCAGTGTCCTTTGCAACCTCTTCAACCGCTTCAAGAGAAATGACAATGAGAATGTCCATCACACATTTGATCGACTCACTGACATCACGAATGAGCTTCAAGCCCTTGGCGCTACAAAGATCACCAAGCATGAAGTCGTCAAGACACTACTGAGATCACTTGACAGTTCATTTGACACCCTAGCCCTGATGATTCAAGAACGACCTGATTTCAAGACACTCGATCCGTCTGACATACTTGAGAGGCTCAACACACATGAGTTTCAGCTTTCTGAGAAAAGAGATATCTACGGTCCAAACTATGGGCGATCTCGTGCCTTGAAGGCAAAAGCTATCTCCTCACCTAAAGAAGAATCTGACAGCAGTTCTGATGATCCTGAAGACATTGGAAGGGAACTTGCTATGCTTGTGAAGAAGTTCCAAAAATTCACCAAGAAGAAAGGTTTCAGAAAGTCTTCACGATCAAGCTCAAGGAATGATGAAGCTTCTGCTCATGACTACAAGAAGAAAACATGTCACAAGTGCAAGAAACCTGGTCACTTCATCTCTGAGTGTCCATAGTGGGACAATGAGAACAAAAAGAAGAAGAAGAGCAAGGAATATGACTCTGACGACAAGAAGAAGAAGAAATACTCAAAGTCTTCTTCCAAGTCTTCCTCAAAGTCTTCATCACACAAGAAGAGCTCATATGGCAAGGCACGTGCGTTTGTTGGCAAGGAAATGGATTCGGAGGAGGAGTCCGCTTCTGAGGAGGCGGAGGTGGAGTCTGAGGAAGAGTCCGATTCTGGCGTTGCAAGTCTGGCTACAGCATACGTTGCCAAGTCCATCTTCAACACTGAAGACAATGACTTCATCACCCACACCAATGCAAATGACAAGGACTACTCCGCTCCTACCTACTGCTTCATGGCACGCGGTGCCAAGGTAAACACACGCACTACTCACTATCAAACATCTAGTGAAGATGACTCTGATTGTGGTTCAAAACCCAGCTACAAAATACTTGCTAAAATTGCAACTGAACAACAGAAAGCTATGGAACATATTCAAAAACTGTTAGACAAAAGCGATGATATGTTAGGCGCTGAAATGACTCAATCTGAGTCCTTAATTGAAGACATAAAAAATCCTCACGTTAAGTATGAGGAACTTCAAAGTCGTCATGAAACGCTCTCAACAACTCATGAAAAGCTTTCCTATGATTATCTTCAAAGGAAGCAAGATCTTGATAAATTGAGAGCGGCTCATGAAGATCTTCAAAAGGAAAACGAGTCACTTCGCGCCGAACAAATCAGTTCCGCTCAGGAAGGATTCGAACCACCATGTCTTAAATGCATTGAGCGTGATAATGCTACCACTGTTGCTGAATGTTCTACTGCTGCTACTGTTGCAATATCTTCAACTGTTGATGTGGGAACTAACCCCACTGCTGAGGATTCCACTGCTATTGCTGATGAGAATGCTAGTTTGAAGACATTGCTTGAAACAGGGATGTACAAAAGTCTTAAAGGGCATCAGACACTATGTGATGTCCTCAAAAAGCAGATCTTGAACCGAAACCCGAGGAAAGAGGGTGTTGGGTTCGTAAGGAAAATGAATGCTGATGGTTCTTACTGGAAACCTGAGCAGTACCCCAAAACCACATGGGTTGCTGCAAAGGAATCTTCAGCAGATCCATCTACTCTATCTGGCTTCACTTGTGCAAACCCCATTGTCATTGATGAATCCTTTGATGCAAACTATAAATTGTTTAAGAATCAGAATGGTGAAGTGTTTGCCAGGTACATTGGTACTAACTGCAGGAACAGACCGCCTATGAAGAAGATCTAGGTTCCGAAAAAGTGTCTGGTGAATCTTCCTATGAATGTCATCATGACACCACACGTGAAGAAGACAAACCTCAGACCACAGGCTTCATACGGTCCAAAGGCTTCATACAGACAGAGGACTCACCTGAGTCGCACTAATGCAAATGTTTTGCGGGGAAACCATACTCATGCCTATGAATATGAGCGTGGTTCATCAAACCGCCATGTTCATAAGACCAAAAACTATTCTACTTATTCTTATGAGTACTATTGTCCGCCTGCAAGACTTTTTGCTAGGGCTCCAAAGCCAAAGTTCTCAGACGCTGCACTTAGACTTATTGCTTCTAAGCCACCCTTGAAGATGTGGGTGGCTAAGAAAGCTTAACTCTCTTTTGCAGGGAAAGGTCTCCAGCAGAAAACCAAAATCGTCTGACGCTATTGCTGGGGACCTTAAACATCTTGTCGGGCGCAAGATCAAATGCCCGAATGGTCTTATTATGTACTTCGTTCCTGAATCGCTTGCTACTCTCCCTATCAGTCCTAATCTGGATCTAAGCTTTCATAACCCACTGGTTCGTCAAATGTTTTTGCTTCACAATTCTCTTCGTGAAGCCTATCTCCCTAACTGCACTGTAGGGTATGACACCAGCGTCTTCAGAATGGATTATTGATAGTGGGTGTACCAATCGCATGACTGGCAAAAGAAGCCTTCTTATGGACTCAACCTTACGTCCATCCGACAAGAGTCACATCACATTTGCTGACACTGGTAAAAGTAAGGTATTGGGCCTAGGTAGAATTGCAATCTCAAAGGATCAACACATGGATAAAGTCATGTTTGTTGAATCCCTTGGCTTCAACTTAATGTCTGTCTCAATGCTTTGCGATTTGAACATGATCGTAATATTTGGAAAATATCGCTGCCTTGTACTAATGGAATCTGACAAGTCTCTAGTGTTTGAAGGGTATCAGAAAGATGATTTGTACGTGGTAGATTTCTCGGCAGGACCACAACTTGCCGTATGTATTCTAGCAAAAGCTTCGGAATGTTGGCTTTGGCATCGGAGGCTAGGGCATGCTGGCATGAGGAACCTCCACACCCTTGCAAAGAAGAAGCATGTCATAGGCATCGAGGGCGTCAAGTTCAAGAAAGATCACTTATGCGGTGCCTGTGAAGCAGGAAAGATGACGAGGGCCAAACATCCCTCGAAGACAATCATGACAACCACTCGACCCTTCGAACTGCTCCACATGGATCTTTTAGGTCCAACTCATTACTCAAATCTTACTACTACTGCTTGTCTCTGTGGCTTTGTCATTATTGATGATTATTCTAGATATACTTGGGTGCACATAATCCTCTACAAGACTGAAGTGCAGGATGTCTTCAGACGCTTCGCCAATCAAGCAATGAACAACTATGGCGCCAAGATAAAGCACATCAGAAGTGACAATGGCACTGAATTCAAGAACACCGGCCTTGATACATATCTTGATACCTTGGGAATCACACATGAATTCTCAGCCCCATACACGCCACAGCAGAATGGCGTCGTCGAACGCAAGAACAGAACACTCATTGAGATGGCCCGAACGATGCTTGATGAATACAAGACTCCAAGAAAATTCTGGCCTGAAGCCATTGATACTGCATGCCATACAATCAATCGTGTTTATCTTCACAAGCTTCTGAAAAAGACATCTTATGAGCTCCTTACTGGCAAGAAGCCAAATGTCAGTTACTTCAGAGTATTTGGCGCCAGGTGCTGGATCAAGGATCCACATCACACTTCAAAATTTGCACCAAAAGCACATGAGGGTTTTATGCTTGGATATGGAAAGGATTCGCACTCCTACAGAGTCTTCAATCTCTTTCATTATAAAGTGGTTGAAACAGTGGATGTGCGGTTGATGAGACTAACGGTTCACAAAGAGAGGACCTCCCAAATGTGCTAGATGAAGTTCCATCCAGCGAATCAATCAAGCTTATGGGAACCGGAGAAATCATACCCTCTGAAGCTCAACCTGAAGAGGAACTTATCATCTCCGCACCTGATCAACCTGAAGACAATGCTCAGCCTGAAGACAATCCCACTAACAATGACAATGATCAGCAAGAGCAAAACCTTCGCCCTGTACATCGTCGTGTTGCCAATGAAGTGCAGATTGAGAGAATAATTGAAAGCATCAATGCACCCGGTCCGCTCACTCAATCAAGGGCAACTCTGCTAGCAAATTTCTGTGGGCACTTCGCATTCGTCTCAATTACAAAACCCAAGAAAGTTGAAGAAGCCTTCATGGAACCTGAATGGATTCAAGCTATGCAAGAAGAGCTTCAACAGTTTGAGCTAAATAATGTATGGAAACTGGTTAAGCGTCCTGATCCTCGGAAGCACAACATAATAGGCACCAAATGGATATACCGCAACAAGCAAGATGAGCATGGTCAGGTTGTCAGAAATAAAGCTCGTCTCGTTGCTCAAGGATATACTCATGTTGAAGGGATTGACTTCGATGAAACATTTGCTCTTGTGGCTAGGCTTGAAGCTATACGCATACAGCTGGCCTATGCAAATCATCATAACATTCTTCTGTATCAAATGGATGTGAAGATCACTTTTCTCAATGGCAAGATTGAAGAAGAAGTGTATGTTGCACAACCGCCTGGCTTTGAAGATCCAAAACATCTTGACATGGTGTACAAGCTCAACAAGGCAATGTATGGCCTCAAACAAGCCCCTCGGGCCTGGTATGACACACTCAAATACTTCGTGAAGAGCAAAGGCTTCATACCTGGTTCCCTAGACCCCACTCTCTTCATGAAGACATATGAGGGTGAACTGTTTGTGTGCCAAATATATGTGGATGACATTATCTTCGGCTGCACCAATCAGAAGTACAGTGAAGAGTTTGGATATATGATGCAAGAGCAATATTAGATGTCCATGATGGGAGAGCTGAAGTTCTTCCTCGGTCTTCAAATACGACAGCAACGCCACAGCATCTTCATATCTCAAGAGAAGTATCTCAAAGATTGCCTGAAGAAGTTCGGTATGCAAGACTGCAAAGGCTTCACAACGCCAATGCCAGCCAAACATCATCTGGGTCCCGACGACAATGGTAAAGAGTTCGATCAAAAGGTATACCGCTCCATGATTGGTTCTTTGCTTTATCTATGTGCATCTAGGCCAGATATTATGCTTAGTGTTTGCATGTGTGCTCGATTTCAAGCGGCACCAAAGGAGTCGCATCACTTAGCTGTGAAGTGAATTCTTCGATATTTGGCTCACACCCCAACTCTAGGATTATGGTATCCAAAGGGCTCAGAGTTTGATTTGGTTGGATTCTCGGATGCTGATTATGCTAGTGACAAAGTGGATCGCAAGTCTACATCAGGCACATGCCACTTTCTGGGACGATCACTTGTATGTTGGTCTTCAAAGAAGCAGAACTATGTATCTCTCTCCACTGCTGAATCTGAATACATTGCTGCTGGATCTTGCTGCGCTCAGCTTCTGTGGATGAAGCAAACACTCAAAGACTATGGCATTCATCTGAAGCAAGTGCCACTCTACTACGACAACGAAAGTGCCATCAAGATTGCCAACAACCCAGTTCAGCACTCGAAGACAAAGCACATTGAAATTCGTCATCACTTTCTCAGAGATCATGTTATGAAGGAAGATATTGATATCATACACGTCAACACTGAAGAGCAATTGGCAGATATCTTCACCAAGCCCTTGGATGAGAAGAGGTTTTGCAAGTTACGGTGTGAGCTAAATATCTTGGAATCCTCAAATGTCCTGTGATCAGGCACATATCCTAACACTTAAGCATGTTGACGACTTAGATGTGCAACACACGAAGTAAAGTATATCTTCAAACAATGAAGACTTACATTCTGAGTGTGAATATATTAATGTGGAATTTAACTTCGGAGCGACACGATAATTGTGTGCTGTGTCTGGGTCTAATATTTCCTATACGGTGGGTAATGCCACCACCAAGATTTTCCCTTTGAAGTGTATAATTCATGGTGTTACATTTGCAAAGTCTTCGCATTTTGTTTGTCTTCAATGATTAATAGTTCTCACTATGTTGATTATATATATACATATATTTGGTTTCTATCCTCTACAGCATTCACTTATAGCTATGTCTTCTTGTTGAATCTTTTGAACTAAGTGAATGTGATCAGACCCTAACCTCTCTATGCTTTCTATCTCAAAGTCTATCTCTCCAAATCATATGCATTCTATTGAAACTGTCGAATGTCTTCTCTGCGTCCTTGTCAGCAGAAGATACAGAGACAACCATTAAGTCCGTTTTCAATGCTCATTCCTTCACCTGAAACCCGGAGAAGTGGGAACGACCACCCGACAATCCAGGCGTGCGTGGGAAGTGGAACAACGCCCTATATGCTGCATGATGGCCACATGTTCCTCAGATGCGAATCGCCAGGGGCACCTGTGTAATAACGCAGTGCCGCCCCTGTACCTATAAATACACACCTCACAGTAGTCATTATCTCTTCTTCCACTCTCGCACAAACCCTAGCACCACCGCTAGCCCTCGACGACGCCGGCGACGAAGCGCTTCGCTGCCGCAACCTCTCCGACGCCGTCTTCACGCCGACCGCGGACATCGTCCTCTCCGCCGTCGCCGTAGGTGTCCTCTGTCGCCAAGTTAGGGCACGGACGATCGAACTGCTCGGCCTCCTCTTCCACTCGGTCTAGCAATTCTTCGTGTGGTAAATAAAACTTCCTTTTTACGGTCCCCTTGATCCTATAGCTTTATCACTTTCTACCACAAGCAGTTTCTATTCACACAAGTTGGATCTCTTTCATACTGCATCTCATAACTTGCCTAGTATATTCACTTATGCTTCACAAAGTAGTTAGATTCCTCACTTGTACTGATCCGTGGATTCGTACAAATCTGGAACCAACTCCTTATCTATGAGTGAATATCTTCGCACGATGAGGTCAATGTCTTCTAAACTAATTTATCTTCAAAATCCTCCAAGAATGCATATGACCTCTTCCCCTTCCCTCGCACCTTAATGCTGTCACAGGTACATGTCCATGGGAGAATCCCTTGGTTCTCATAGTCTGCATTCATTTGTAGAATTCTTACAGTATCACATAAATTCTCCCGAAGCCAGTTCCTGTTTGTCCAGCAAGCGAAAACCTTTGAAGCCTTTGAACGTATTGAAGCCTTTCAGTTTAAAGTTCATGGCTTCAGAGAAATCAGCAAAGGGTGGCAGAAAGCGTCGAGGAGAAACATCAAGATATCTGCCCGATGACCTCTCAGAGCTGTACAAGACAGATCCTGAAGAGGATTACAATCAGCGCAAGACACGAATCCAATGGACTCGACGCTATTGGGCAGAACAATGGTTCAAGTACAGATTTGTGACCAAGGAATATGCTAAAAAGAATGCCATCAAGCGACCATGGGGAGACATCCTCTACAAAAATCTTCAACCCAGGACCAGAGATGAAGCCATTGAACAAGGCTTCTATCCCTGCATGGTCCGTGGACCACAGCCTGCAGATGATGCTGAATCAGATGAAGCGCCTGCAGCGCCGAAGCCAAAGAAGCTGAAGCAGCCAAAAGCTTCAAAGCCGGCCTCTGCACCAAAAATCTCACGGGTGAAGCCACTTGCAACTGCACCTCCTGAAGACAGTGTGCAGTCGGAAGATTTGTCACGCATCTCCAAGCCCCAGAAGGTTAAGATGCCTCTGCCACACACCAGCCAAGAGCTGACAGCTGCTGCCATTCTGCGCAATGATGCCATTGATCTGTCAAGTGATGAAGATCTTGTAGATGACGCTCTTGAGCAACTCATCAAGAGCAAAGAAGAAGCAGAAATCTTCAATGATCTGCCTCTCTTTAACGTGACAATCATCCACAACTTCATTGATGAGTGGTTTGACACGCCAAACATCAGCTTCGAAGATCTGCAACTACCCATTGGCCTCAGTGTCGCCTTCCATGGCACCATTGCTTTAGAGCTAGCTCTCGCTCAGCGCATCGTCGAATTGAAGCAAAAGATTGACTATGAAAAGGCTCAGTTCAAGAAGCATATGGCCAAGCTCAGCGTGCAAGAGGTGAATAACTTCAAGATTATGCTGCACGAGCTCAAAGAAGCCTTTCTCAAGAAACGCGCAGAAGCTCAGGGTTCTCGGGAGCGCATGAAGAGCCTGGCTGACAAGTGTGTGCAAGGCTACAACGAAGCTGAGAAGCGCAAGGCCCTTGGGCATCCGGGCATTGATCCCAGGATGGCTGCTAAGCTGAAGAAGAAGCCCAATGTGGCCGAACCTCTCGCACCAAGGCAGGAAGCAGATCCCATTGTCTTCCCAACTAGAATGACTGGCTCGAAGCCTAAAGCCCGGTCAACCGCTTCAGAGCTGAAGAAGACGAGGACTGCTGAGGCTGAAGCCAGGAAGAGAAAACATCCTGAAGCTTCTCCTACTGCCCCCTCCAAGAAGAAGAGGAAGACCAAGAAAGAACGGGCTACTCCCACAGAGCCTTTGATTGTTGAACCAATTTCCATGGTTCGTCCTGATGCTGAACGCCAACTGACAATCCATGAGCCTGCTTTCACAGAGGCTCATGAAGCTGAAGACTTTCCAGCAGCTGATCCCATCGCTGCTGAAGACATTGGTCACTATTACCATGTAGAAGATGGTGCAGTCCTTCCTCAGCTCGAGCACAGCGAACTCATCAGCATTGGTCGTCCTCTGACGCCAATTGCTCAGGATGCTTCATGGGCTGATCGCCCACAAGAGGAAGAATACTTTGAGGCCCAGCCAACTCCAACTACACAGGCGTCGCCTGCGTTGCGCAGGCTTCGCAAAGGACCAAGGCCTCTAGTCTCTGCGTCTGAAGCTGAAGCTGCTGAAGACATTCCGGCTGCATTAGCCGATGAAGAAGAAGTCCCACAAGCTGCTACTCCCCTCTCCCACCAAGAAGCAGTTCTCGAGGAGAACATGATTGTGACCGACCCTCCAGCTCGTCAAGTGGAGGTTGAAAATCTTGAGGCTGCCACCACCAACACCAATGAAGCCACTGACGTTGTCATGGTTGAAGCTAATGTGGAGCCCTCACCAACAAAAGCACCAGAAGTCAGTGAAGCAACTGATCCCACTGCTTCTGTTCCTGCGCCTGCTGCCGGTCCTCAGTTCGACTATCATTTTGAGCACAGGCCTCAGGTACAGAAGCCAATCCCGAGATTGCCCAGGTTCCCAGGTCCTGCATCAGCACCTGGATCCTTCAATATCAATGGCTTCAGAGCAGACAACACATTCTTCAATAGCTCCAGGAACCCCTACTCAAGGGAAAGAATATCATCTGATCGGTTCTGGAGCTATCCGCAGCGAAGCTATTACTCCTGCATTCTATACAATCAAGGTCGCATCTTCCCACACAAGCGTCTTGACATTGAAGCAATAGCTGGTCTACCCTGTCTGGAAGAAGCTCTGGATTGCTTCAAAGAGGTTGGATTGCTGCCATTCGTCACTGACCAAGAGCGATGGAATGAAGATTTGCTGCTCCAATTCTATGCCACACTTCACATCCGCGGGTATAACAGAGATCCGAAGACTTGGGTCCTGGAGTGGATGACAGGAAATGTTCATCACGAAGCCAAAGCCTTTGACATCATTGAGCTCACTGATCTACCCACTCCTGGCGATCTCTACGAATCTGGCTGTCAACTTCACAGTGAAGCTGTGGAGAGCATCTTTCAGAAGCCTGAACCTAACATGAGTCAGATGGTCAGTATGATGAAGCCATTGCCCGAAGATGCTGAATATCCCAAAGAGTTCTTTGTTGAAGACCTTGAGTATCTTCCAAGAACTATTTATCACATCATAAGGCGAACTCTCTGGCCCATCAAAGGACACTCTCCACATGCCAAGCTGCATCAGGCTCTGATCTGTTCAATGATGACTTTGGTCTTCTATATTCTTCATGGCAAATGCTTCAATGCACAGGACTTCTTCATTCGCCAACTTGCTGCATCAGGCTCTGATCTGTTTGGCTTGAAGTTCTACGCCCCATGGGTAATGCGGATGATCAAACTTCACTCCGCTATCTCATATCAGCCATCTGCTCGCAATCATCGGATCTTTCTGCCTGATGTGGATATGTCTATTGAAGCCATCTATCCTGAGCCTGCCAAGGAACCTCTAAGTCTTCAGAATGTAGAGCATCAAAGTTTTTCTCAGAACATTGAAGGAGTTGAAGCAGTCACTCGTGTGTATCCTTTGGCTGGCACTACACGTGCACCGCATCCTGCTCTCACTGAAGCCACTGATAGTACAACTGCCCCACGACCCAAGAAGCGCACTCGTGTTCTCAATGACCGAGAGCTTCTTGTGGCTCTTCATCAGAAACAGGATAGGCATCATGACTGGCTAAAGCGTCAAATGCAAAGCCTCTTGGTGGATGTTAATCGCATTCGCAATCTTGCCACCAAGAATGCATTTGTTGCCCATGAAACCTCTTGACGCACATGGAAAGGGCCGACGCTGATGTGTTCTGAAGATGATCTTCAAGAGGATGGCTTCTCTGAGCGCTTCAAGTTTGACTCCACACCTCCTCGAAGGGCAGTGCTGCGACGAACTCCATCTCTTGAAGACTCTGAGTTCTCTTCCTCTTCTGCACCTGTGAATGCCAGAGTGATCGAGGATGAAGACGATGCTAGTTCACTGCCACCTCCTTCAGCATGCTTCGACACTGCTCCAAGCTCTTCTGCACCGCCAAACACCACCGACGACCCTGCTGCTTCACCTACTCTTCATGGGAACGAGTAGATGCTCTATGTCTTCAAACCTTTTTGGTCCTTACTGACAAAAGGGGGAGAAGCTTATGAGTTTGATAGTCTTCAAGCGGGTCCATATGGGCGGGTGCTTCATATTTTGCTTTGTGTTTACAACTCTCGTTTTGATACATTTGGTTCTTTGAGTTGTAACACTTAAACTCAATGGTCGTCTGCTACTTATTTGCCACTTTGTGATGCGATGATAAATTCCGCATGTGCGGCGATAAATTCCGCACTTAGATCATTTTGCAGACGTCCACTTTCCATTATGCATGTCATTATCTTCACATACCTTCACATGCATAGTGGATTGTCATCATAAGTTGAAGATGATCTCCACAAGCACAACCTGCCATGTGCATTTGCATTCCAAAAGCAAATTACTTATATGCACATCTTCAGGGGGAGCCCTTGCAACTTATGAAGACAATTCCTTATCCTTTACAATTTCACATATTATATTCCCCGTTGAAAACTTCAACTAGTTTGTCATCAATCACCAAAAAGGGGGAGATTGTAAGTGCATCTAGTGCCACCCCTAGTTGGTTTTGGAGTATTGACGACAAACCTAGTTGAGGGACTAATGTGTTTGTGAGAATTGCAGGATAACACAAGAAGAAGTCCCTCATTGATTCGGTTTTCCTACCAGAGATGACCCCTAAAAATGTATGAAGACATTGAAGTCAAAGGTGGTTCTATGTTGAGTCATAGGAACCACCGTACTGTTAAGTGGGGTCCAAGAGAACCAGTCAGAATGACTGAAGTGATGCTTAACCAAAACCAATGTCTTCGAGTGAAGACTATGAGAGCGAATCTTGTCGAGAGTCGGAAAAGTCAGCTTTGCTTGTAGCCCAAGTAAAGTTGCCGTGTGAATTTGAAATCTGACCGTTGGAACACGTGTCAGTTCCTTATTGACCCAGGCTCATTTCGGACAAATCAGGTTGGGTTGCCTAGTGGCTATAAATAGCCCACCCCCTACAACCGTAAATGGTTGGTTGCTCAGAGTTAGTGTACGGCTTCTGTCGTTTGAGAGCAACCCACCTCGAAGCCTTTGAGAGAGAATTCCTTGCGAGGATAAAGCCCTAACCACCCAGAGCCAAAGAGAATTAGGCATCACTTAAGTCTTCTTGTCTGTGTGATATGAAGAATTATTACACTTGAGGACTGTGAATCCTCCAGCTGGTTAGGCGTCGCGTTCTGAGCATCCAAGAGACATTGTGGATCGTCGGTGAACGAAGTCTGTGAAGGTTTGGGAGTCTACCTTGAAGACTTACCAGAGTGATTGGGCGAGGTCTGTGTGACCTTAGCTCAAGGGGAATACGGTGAGGATTGGGTGTCCTGAGCTGCGTGTTCAGGACTGGGTGTCTGGGACTGTGTGTCCTCAGGTTTAAATACCTAGCCGCCCTAACCACACGTACAGTTGTCACATCAACTGGAACTGGTCCAACAAATCATTGTCTTCAACTAGTCACCGGTTTCATCCTTCCCTTCTCTTTACTTCCTGTTACTCCTTGTGAAGTCATTGTATGATTGCACTATATTTTATCTTCACTGAGTGACTGCGTGTTCTGTTTGGCTTCATAATATCTTCCTACCTGATCCTTACTACATTGCTGCTATTAGTCATTGTGCTTTCACTCCATTGAATATTTGACTATGGCTTGCCTAGTGTAGTCTACCTTCCGCTGCAGGGTAATAGGTTTATTTCTATCGTTTGTCTTCATAACTTCCATGTTTTGATGACTTTCATAAAAATCGCCTATTCACCCCCCCTCTAGTCGATATAACGCACTTTCAGTCGGTGTTCCGCTCCTCGCCGTGACGCATCGAGGTGGACGTGTCAGCATTCCCAATCTCGCCAGCATGCGCGTCGGAGGACGCGTCGGCTCCCCACTACGAGGAGAACGCCGTGCCGCCCGCCGAGCCCCCCCAGCCTTGAGGAGCATTGGAAAGAAATGGATGTCTCCTTGTGGGAGGCTTTGCCTCCGGCAGAGCGTGCCAAAATAGAGGCAGAGAAGAAGGCCGAGGAATAGAAGCGTGCCGTGGGGCAAGCTGCCTGGCAGGCCTATGTCGCGTCCGAGAGAGTCAGGCAATTGGCTCTTTGGTAGAAGGCTCGTGGGAGGGACGTGAGGGTGGCGGAGGATGCCCGTGCCAAAGCCCTGAGTGCAGTCGGGCCCAAGCGCCTCATCTACGCTTAGCGGTACGTGGACCGGGTGCACGCTTCCAGCATGGAGGAGTACCTGTTGGCGCCGGATCACCACACCGGTGAGATCGTGCTCGCCCGCCGGCAAGCCGCCAATCAGCACCTCGCGATTTGTGAGGCTGAGGAAGAGGTGTTGTGTCGGCGCGCTGCGAAACGGCCGCGCACCAGGGCAGTCGTGGCACGTCGCAAGCGCTCCTGCGAGCATCGTGGCTTTGATTAGGAATATAATTTAGTTTCGTAAGGCGATCTCATTTGTGCTGGGACGCAAATGATAAATCCTGAACGTTCGGGAATTATTAGCGTGCTTAATTAAGTATGTAAAAGGAAAAGTTTGGAAACCTTGTGTATCCGTACGCATTTTGTAAGTACATGCATACGTCACATGCACTAACATTTTATCTATTAAATATTTGGTTAAAATTTAGCACAAATTACGATGGTGACGAATAAACCAGGACAGAAGTACTAGTAGTAGTTTAGAAGCCCAAATAAATGAGTGAGGCGCCTTAATGTTACTTTCCACTGTGACTAGTCTTATGGGAAAAGCTGGGGAATGCAAAAAAGACGGAGGGATGTGATGGTTGCTTGTCCGTTTATTTCACTAGGCCACTTATTACTGGGAGTGGTTGGGTTTTCTGATATGGTAGCTTTATATGTGCATCCACAATGTATCCTTTTGCTGCCTCTATACGTGCCTCTATGCCCTTAAAGGCCGTCGCTATACAATGCTGGATGGAGCCTCTCAGAAAAATATCTAGCGTGGCCTCTAACGTAATAAGCTACCTCCAAGCTATTTCTTTTGATTAAAATAATCCCCTGGCCCAATTACAATCATGTAGCTTAATATTTGTGTTTAGATTTGGCCTGAGAAGGATATGATCAGTTGGAGAGGTCAAATATTATATGTTATATGGAACCCACCTTAGAGGTTGCATGGCATAACTATACACTACACATTTTTTAGCTATGCTTAGAGGCAGGGGCATAGGGCCCACCTTAGAGGCAGCATGGCCTATATACACTACTGATGCCCACTACTGCGCCACGAGCAGGGTGAGACTCGCGTGCAGCCCCGCCCTCTACACTAGTACTACATTGGTCGTGGTTTATTAGTCCCCCATTGAATTTGACTGAATATTTAACTGGCAAAATGTTAGTGCATGTCAACAAAAACTATATTGTTGGATTCGTATTTGAACATAGTTTTCAATGATATAATTTTAGGTGACATGCATCAGCATTTATCGTACTATATATAATGTTAGTTCAATTTTTGGTCATACTAATCTGTAGTATGGTTCCTGTGCGTTGCACAGAATAGTGAAATGCATTGATCGGGGAGTTATTTATTTTGACAAAGGATGTGGGGGTCATCTCATGTGTGATGGGTATCGATAGGTTTCTTCGGATATTATTTCATCTTTAGAGCTCACAAACATCTGGGTGAAATAGATAAAAAGTATCTTTTGCAAACAAAAGCGTTCAACTGTTCAACCTGCATCCAAAACTTGTGAAGAAATAACACTTATTGTGCTTTGCAAGAAATGATCTTTAAGCATTAGTTTTTGAGTATCGATTGTTATACATGTTGGCTATAGATGACATGGCACTTTCTTATAGTCAACAGTTGGCTATACTATTAAGTATTAACCATGCCCTTATACACCTAGATGGAGGGATTAAATCAGGATGACTTGGAAGGGGTAGAGGAGATGTAAGAAATGGTTCATCATAACTCTTTCACCAGTACTGTAGTAAAAATTTCATAGATGGAAGATTCTAGACTAAACCATAAATGGATACAATTTTATTCATGTGCGATACTCCAATAGAGCAAGATCATGCATGGAAGTGTCCATGTTCTTAGATAGTAGATTACATTGAGCGAAGACTAATGATCAACATTTAACTTGGTAATGCTTATGTCCAGGTGAACCTCCTTGGAGTCCCCGTGCACCACGTTGGGGGCCAAATCATACCATGCGTCTTCCATGTCCACATCGGCGGGAAGGTCCCAGCTCGGCACAATCCTAGTCAACTTGATGTACCCAGTGTCGCCGCCCATGACCCTCCAAGGGGTAGTAACAGTGAGCACACACCCATACATCGGCCTTGTGTCTGTGTCAGCATCAGCGGCGTCGTCCTGCGCGGGCCTCGCCGGTAGCCACGATCAAGAGGAAGATGCTATCGTCCTCCTCCGAGACTAGCAGGCGATGGTGATCCTCCAGCGACTCCGGCACGGTGAACGGGTAGCATGTCTCGTACTTGATGTTCTTCGCCACGGTCCAATAGTGATAGATGGACAACTGCGTGAGGTGATGCAGGAGGTCCGCCGGAGAGCCCCAAAACGGCATCGGGCACTCATAGCAGTAGACGAAGGGCTCCTTGGAGGCATCGACCAGGCCGTCCATCAAAGGGGAGTGGCTGTAGGGGACGGTGCGCCAGTTGAATATATGAGCAAGTTACTACGAGATTTAGTCTGAATAAGCACAAAATAAATCATGACGGCTATAATAGAGATTAAACTAATCATGTGGACTACCATAGTAGATGAACAGATCAAATCTAGGACACAGACTAGAAACATGAATTCTACCATGATTTCGAACAAGAAGGACATAAACACATACGATGCAACAGGAGCAACATCGTTGGCATTGAGGTTGTCGCCCATGTCTTTGAGGAAGAGGTTGCCGAGGTTGGGGAAGAAGTCGTCGTCGGTGAAGTCGTCGCTGCCAGCAGTCACGAGAGTGCGCTCCCCAAATTTCAACAGCGCCCGTTGAATGGAGCGCAGGAGGGAGTGGCTGTAGGGAGGTTGCGGTGGTCGAATGGAGCACAGGAGTAGCACACGAAGTAGTAGATGGTGCTCCTCCCTAGTCTCTATCTCTACTCTTATCTCTATCTCTACTACTCTTCTTTCTTTTTTGTTATATCCTAGTAGTTGTCAAATCGAATAGTACTGCGCCACCCGCTGCACGCCCGGCTGAACACGCCTCCTCGCCTCCATCAAACCCCTCCGTTAAACCAACCTGCAAACCGAGAAACCTACTCCGGCCCGCGGGACGAAATTTGCCAGTTGCTGTTGGAGAATAATAGAGTCACGTCCAATCCATTTGAGTTAATTGCGTGTATGATTCTCCCTCTATAAAAAGTTAATTTCATCCTTAATCTTGTATTCTAAGTACTTTGTGGGTTCCACTGTCAGTAGAGTGTACATTACTTGCAGGCTGGCTACAGATTCATATAGAAAGTTAGAAAGAAACGAATCCATCCTTAATCTTGTATTCTAAGTACTCTGTGGGTTCCACTCCCAGTACAATAGCGAAAGAAGTATATATTAAAAATATATAAAAAGCTATAGTTTAGGATAGAACTCGAACTCAGGCCATCACGCTGCAAGCATCCTATTGACACCATATTTTGGCATGGTCAAAAATATAATTAAGAATGCCTCAAATGGAAAAATGCTCAAAGTGAGAAAGTTCCGTTTCATCAAAAGGATAAACTTTGATATTTGGGCTATAGCCATCCGGTCTCATCTCCAAGGCCGAAGTTGTGTTCGAAATACTGAGATTTTGTATCCAAAACACTATTCGGCTGATTACATCTCCAAGATGACCACGTATGAGAAAACTTTTTACATGAATTGTCTTTGCCTCGTCGAAATGGTCGATTTTGGTATAAAAACTATCCCAATCCGAGTTCTTATGCAAAAGTTACAGCCATCCGAATACAACCCTATCACGAGCCAACAGTGGCGCGCCCCACCAGACACCCTGTCTAATGAGTAGCGCGAATAATAGTCTGTTTTGCGCGAGAGATTTGGCCCTCGAGATGACCTCTGATCAAAAAACATTCAACATAAAAGTTGTTCGTCTCGTCGAAACGGTCAAGATTGCTTTTGGGCTTGTTTCCATCCAAGATCGTTTACCACCTCAAACATTACCCGCAAGGTCCAGCTAGTTTAAACCGAACAGTTTTGGAAAGTTTGGACAAAATCAATCCGAATTTGACTAGGGTTTTGGACGTGAATCCAAGCCTTTTACTTGCACGGGAAGTCCAGACGCCTATTGTATGCCTAAGGGGTGACGGCCGATTAAACAACACACAATCGACAAAATCATCTACCACTTTTTATCTTTTATCTTTTCTCCTTAACCCTAGCTCTTCTCTTCCTCATTCTTAGTTCGTTCTTCTTGTTGCAGGGCGGCGAACCTCGAGGCCCTAGGGGGGATCAGATCGAGCTAGGGCAGCCCATAGCCGCCGCGCTCCCTGACGGGTCCCCTCCCGGGCGCGTGGGCTTTCGGGTCACCAAAAGCGCTCACCGGATTGTCTTGCGTACCGCGCTTCCGGCGGGTCTCCTTCGATGTGAGCTGCGGTGCATCACCCCCGGCATCGAGGGTACACGGTGACGTGTTCGTGTGCGAACACATCTGGCCGGACTAGTACACCAGGTGTTCTTTGCAGACGATGCAAGAGATAAACCTTTATAGCAATGAGCCCGTCCATTGCAACGGATCCAAAGTAGAATAATACATATTCACAAATTTGAAAGAAAACATTTTAGTTTTGATATACATATCACTAAAAATATCTTATGTTTCACTCCAAATATATTCTTTGGGCTGTTTTGATGAGGTAAGGGAGGAATGTGGTTGGTTTCAAGATACTAAGGGGTTTTGTGTAAACTGGAGCAGAGAAGTGGGAATTGTTGCAAAAGGCCACAACTTACATCACAGCCATTAGATGCAGATCTAATGGTCAGAAATGGCGGATGGCAGACACACCATCATCACCAACTGAGTCTTTTACAGGAGTACTAGCAAGATGCCCATGCGTTGCATGGAAAATCAAGATGCATTTGTATAAGTAGTTTATGTTGTGGGAGAAAAGGATGAACAAGACAAGGCCTTATTTGCAAATGTGGAGAGGGGTGTGGGTATCTTTTTGCAAAATTGCCATAGTTTCGTTCCTATCCGTCAGATATAAATCGGACGGCCTATATTGCAGGATGGCAGGAACACCATCATCACCAACTCTATTTTTATAAGAGTATAGATAAGTATAAGTAATATAGGAGTAGGAGTAGAGAAAAACCCGAGTTGGTGATGATGGTCATTGTTAGTTGTCAGACGGTGCAAGTTATAGCCCGGGTGTTTTAACCTTTTTTAGTAATGATATCTGGCGATTGTTCGCCACGAGCTCAATCATGGAGAATCCCACGTAACCATCAGATTTCCATCCGACGGTAGCCTGTTTTTAAGCCATAGTATTTGACAAAACCGCCACCCTTACACACGTACTGTAACTGCGTCGCGGGCATTTGCAACTTCTATGTCTGCCAGTGAACGTTTGCTGGGGATTGGAGTTAGCACCGATGGTGGTTCGTAGTCATTCCACGCTCAAGCATTGAAGTTTGTAACTATTTTACATTAGAATATACTAATCTGCCCGTTCAAGTAGTAGAGCAGAGTCCTACTCCACTACTACTCTAGTCAAGCAAGTTAGGGCATACTAGTAGGTACTATAGGGAGTACAAGTACTGTGATCACTCAAGCAAGTTGTTTGGCATCGATATGACCCTACGCTGCGGGTACCTGTCTCGTAAGTAAAGCGGCGTGTTGTAGTCATCGTCACATGTCCACTTTCTGCAGAACATATTCGCTTCTCCATCCTGGTCCGCACATGATCGTCCAATCTTCCATCCCCGCTAAGGCGCCTCCCCTCTCTTCCGAAACCCAAGCACTAACAATGGAACAACTGAGCAACGTCCACCAAAAGAGTGGCTGGAATTCGCTCCCCATAGAGGTAATCAAGCTCATTGCTTCGCGTGAGGACAATCTCAGTACCATGCCGCTCGCCACGTGCTCATCGGGGCTGTACTGTTTACTCGAAGCCCTCAGGCCGGAGATTTTTAAGCCAGCTCCTTGCTTGCTGATGCCGCCTGATCTTTAGAAATGGCGTGTCACGCAGCATAACGATCGTAGGGTGGTGAGCATCAACCCTCTTAATTGCGATCCGATCCCCATCACCCTCAACTACATTAATGGTATGTACCAGGTCGGCATGAACACGTCTTGGATGGTGCTCGTCAATGGTGGAGGTAGCTGGATGCTTGTGGAGGTCTACACCCGGTGATTGATCCCCCTTCCTTCGATTAACACTGCACTTCTTTGCCACCACGGCCCAGAATACTTGGAATCTTACAGTAGCCAACATGATACCAAGTTTGATTTTCTCAAGGTTGTAATTTGCCAAGTGCCCAAGAGATCTATGAATTATAAAGACTTCAGGCTAATTGCATTCTTCAACCGTGGTCTCGCCTATCTAACAGGTCACTGCGGTAAGTGGATAAATCTGCACGTCCATCGCAGGATAATACATCCTCCATGGTTCTCTGATGCCATTGAACACAAGGGCTTCATTTACGCTCTCGACTCCTTCTATGGCTGGACGTATTGCTGGCCTACTCCAGTCATCGCTACAAATGACTGTTGCAGCAGTATGTTACTTTCCTATGATACCATGATGGCTTGCTTATATTACTGTCAACATTTAATGAAAAATATTCATGCTCATAACATGTTGTTCTTAAGATTGAGTACATTAAAAGCCCTTTTTTATTTGACTCCAACTTGATATGATGTTGTAGGCCGCCTGGTGTCCCTATCCTTCCTAATCTCAGAACCATTCAAAGAAAAGCGACATGTCAGTTGCAGGTGGTTCCTGGCTCCATCGGACGATGGCGAACGATTGATCATCGTTCACACATACCGTACATGTTGTTTCGCAGAATACAATCACAGTCACTGCAAGGTCTTTGAGCAGGATCCCAACTTCTCTGGGCATTCAGGAATTTTTGACTGGAGCCTGGTAAGTAGCCTTGGTACATGCTCTCAGTTTCTCAGACTGAATAATCCGATTAACCAGGAGATAACCGACATCAAGGGATCATGATGGCAGTGCGGTTTTGTTCATCAGGCAAAATTGTGTGTACACAGCGTACCATGCGTCTCTGCATGCACCGTACCCTGATATGTGCCGCCACGCTCTGCAGCCCAAAGTAGGAGAGAGGGTCACAAGTATCATACTTTGACCTGTTGGCTAGAGTTTCCCCCGTCAGGCACCCATCTGGTTCAATCCGTCAGCTAATCTCCGCAGCTTAATAAATAGTAACGTCTAACTGAGCCAGTTAGTTAGATGCATGTTGGTGTAGTCGGATCTTTATTTAGTTTGACGCATACACTTGTTCTTTTTTGATAGCCCTTTTGTAATGATGGCTGATGTTTGTTTTGGAAGAGAGAGCTACGTCTTTACTCTGTTGGCCTGCTTACTGCTTCTGTTGCACCCCCAGCCGTGATTGCTGCTGCTGCTGCTATTTTCAATGTACAATCAGTAGTATATTTCGTCTGTTGGTTGAATAAATGTGTTGTTAGAATGACAAACACAATATTTTGGAAGTCGTTGCATGGTCCGATCCTTTAGTGCCCCGTACCGTACATAGCGCATACTATTTTTCATAGGAACACATTTTCCACTTGTTGGTAACATACATCCCACCGATGAAGGCCCAATAGAGGAGCCCATAATTAATTGGAAGGGAGGCTCTCACATGAATCCGTACAGGTACATGCTCATGGTCCCCTAAACATAAATCTATACCTACTATTAAAGGGAATAGGTATTCTTGGTTTGGTCATAATATTTTTCGTCCGTCATGAGGCACTGGGGTTAATTGTTACGATCGTACATTATTTTCTCAAACATCTGGGCCGGCCCATGAAAATAGCAATAGGGTCCGATGACATATTGTAGCTCCAAAAAAGATGCATGTCTGGGGATCGAACTCAGGATGCCATATTAAAAACATCACACACCAACCCATTGACCTGCTGAGCTTTGCTGGTTATAAAATAGTGCAGAATCTTAAGAACCAATTTCTAGCGCAGATACGCATATTTTTAAATATTTGATTGCAACTGTTGTCAAAAAATACCAGAATGTCTTGTGAAGCGCGAACACTTTACAAATTTGTAAACATATTTTGATAAAATGAAATATTTTTTTAAAACACGAATATTTTCTGAAAATCATGAACAATTTTTTCAAACAGGAACATTTTTAAATTCCAAAACAAAATGTGGAAACACAAATATTTTTTAAAACTGGGAACAAAGTTGGGAACACATAAAAAATGAAATTCCAGAAAAGAAATTGAAGTCATAATATTTTTCGTCCGTCATGAGGCACTTGGGTTAATTGTTACGATCGTACATTATTTTCTCAAACATCTGGGCCGGCCCATGAATATAGCAATAGGCTGTGATGACATATTATAGCTCCAAAAAAGATGCCTGTCTGGGGATCGAACTCAGGATGTCATATTAGAAATATCACACACCAACCAATTGACCTGCTGAGCTTTGCTGGTTATAAAACAGTGCAGAATCTTAAGAACCAATTTCTAGCGCAGATATGAATATTTTTAAATATTTGATCGCAACTGTTGTCAAAAAAATACCAGAATGTCTTGTGAAGCGCAAACACTTTACAAATTTGTAAACATATTTTAATAAAATGAAATATTTTTTTAAAACACGAAAATTTTCTGAAAATCATGAACATTTTTTCGAACAAGAACATTTTTTAAATTCCAAAACAAAATATGGAGACACAAACATTTTTTTAAACTGGGAACAAAGTTGGGAACACATAAAAAAATGAAATTCCAGAAAAGAAATTGAAGCATGAACATTTAAAAAAATGAACAATTTGTGGATACACGGAATTTTTTTTGAAATTCCAATAGAAATTCTGAGAAGTTGTGAAAATTTTGAACAAAAACATTCCAAACAATTTTTGAAAAACCCAAACAAAATTTTAAAACATGTTTTTTAACACATTTTCAAACAATTTTGGAAATGGGAACATTATTTGAAACTCCTGAAAATGAAAACATGAACATTTTTTAGATTTGTCAACAATCTGTGAAAACGGCAACCTTTTCTGAAATTCTGACATTTGTTAAAAGTTGTGAAAAAATAGAACAAAACCATTCCGAACAAACTTTCAAAACATGAACATTATTTGAAAATCCAATTTTTTATTTATTTACAAATACGAAAACACGACCATTTTTTGAAAATTTTAAAAGTGCGAACATTTTTTTAGATAGAGAGGGTTCGCATGAATATTTATCCCACCTCGCTTTGATCCAAAAAAATCCATCAATTTATATACACCGGATAGTTCTCGAGAATGAACGGTATTGTGCGGGAGTGAAGGAATTAAGGTTGGCTCTAATTAAATGAAATTGTTGTAATAGAGCCTGACGAAAGAATTAAATGTTGGCTCTAAACGGAAATGTGGGAAGTATGGCTGGATTATAGGCTCGGGATGTGCTTGCATGTCTGATGAAGTGTATGACATGGCTGAATCTAACAAACAAAAGATATAAGATACCTGGTTGGAGTGTTATATATAGCCAATGAGTGATGGATGAATCTTAATGCGCACTAACAAAACAACCCCCGAATTGTGTGCAACACAAGAGATGCTGCTGCCTTCTTTTCATGGGATCAATCGGGTCTTTCTCGCAAACTACTCAAAAATGAAAAAAAGAATCAAACGTCCTGCCGTCAGCTTTGATTTTTGGGCGGCATGTTGGCCTTTTCAATGTGCAAGGAAATGTTTTTATTTCTCGGTATTTTTGCCGCTATCAATTTTTACTTTCCTCAAAAAAAACCTGGTAAATCTACATGCAACTTTCAATCGAGCATTGTTACTGCAAACGGCACACACAACAGTTTTAGGCCCTGTTGCTCCAAGCAGAACACAACGTTGGAAGGCCAATTGCTTGCTAGATCCGGAAGCATGTCAATGTAACACCTGTCGCCGCTATTATTTTTCTATTGGGAAGTTGGACCGCCGTGTCATAAAACCAATTACATAAGAGATGCCAAGACAACAAGTCATACAGACAACGTAGCAAAGCCGACCACATGGACACAACAAGGATGACCGCCATTGCTACAAGTCGGACGCGTGTCGTAGCAAGGTCAATCAGTGTGCTACAAATTGGATATGCGAAGGTGTAAAGCTAACTAAGTGTAGATGTTAGGATTATAAGGAGAATTAATTGGTCCTTAGCACATGTGTTAAGAGTTGTTGCGTGATTAATGTCTGACTGATATGCACTCTTTTAGAGCTTGATGTGTGTCTCCCTGTTGTGTGATACCTTCTGGATGCTATCATGCCACACTGATGAACATGCTAATATTCACTCCCGTTGCAACACACGGGCATATGTGATAGTAAGTAAATAAATAAATAAAGCTAAATACTCATGTACCAGTTCTTTAAATTCATGATTTAACAGGAGGATATTATTTCCTATGATAGTGTTGTTACATTCAGTCGATATAATTCTTAGGCAAAGATAACGACTAGTCTTCTTTCTCCCACTATTTTCTTCCTGCAACCAGCGGACCCATGCAAATCGTAGTCAATGTCATAAATAATTCCAGTCCATTTTTATTTTCAATAACAATGTCCAACCCAACCCAACACATTGGTGACATCACTTTATCCTCCGCCTTGGTGAGCTCGCCGCGGCGCCGCCGTCTGGCCCTGTCAACATAGTGAATCGGGAGAGGACTGTAGATGTGAGTATGACAGTACGGACCCACCAGGTCCACTCCCGAACACAAGCAAAGCGCCTCTTTTACTACTCAAATGCACCCCTCAATTTTTTACTCTAATCCACCCTGCTGATATCTAAGACCCATATCATTTTCAACATATAGTCAATTAACGACAGAATTGCACAATTTTTTTTGACGATTTCTTCGAAGGAGTAGGCTATAAACTGGTTGTGCGGTCTCTGTTGCCCGTCTAACAACATGACCAGCCTAGCGGTTTTTTCTTTCGGAAAATCGGTAGGCCACTATTTCTTTTTGAAGAATACCCAAGCTAGGCCTATTTGTTTTCTCCCACTTACTGGGCTGCAAATCTTTCAAGACGAGGAGGGAGGCATTCCGGCCTGGCCAAAGAGTTTGGTCAGTATCTGTTAAAAGTAAATGGGAAAATTAGTTTCTTTTTTTGTTTTTGTCCTTTACTGATATTTTATATTTCATTGGATTTTAACATGACATAGTACTAATTTATTTTTAAATTTGTTTTATTATGGCTAATAATTTTTGGGTTAAGAATATTTTGTTCCCCAGTAAAAAATGCGAATTTTCAAAATTTTGCACATTTTTAGTTTAATTTTTTAACCCTGGTACTGACCAGAAAATGGGCAGCAATTCTAAAAATGGAAAGTGGGCTACAATAAATTCCATCTGAATTAGAAAACGAGTAAAAATTATAAAAATAATAGAAAATGGGTTGTACATGCCACAAATTTCGAGGCTGACTTGTTTACGCAAGGCTTTGTCAGTCAACACACGATTCTAGTAGCAGTGACTGTTGGATGTCCATCCAACGGTCGATGTGCTTCTTCAATCTCTCATCTTCCTGCTCCCGCCGCCTAAACCAACGTCGGCGGGACTGCCTGCTCCCTCCTCTTGTGACCCATTGTCATGCCGTGCAAGCTTCACCGGCCCACCCTACGAAAAAAATTATTCCTCCCACTAACATCTGGGGTGCATTGGTTCGGAGGGTGTCCTGTGGGCCTACTAAGTTGACATGTACACAAGGCTTTGTCAACTTAGTCAACAAATGATTCTAGCAGTAGTGACCGTTGGATTTGAATCGAATGGTCCTGCTATTTCTTCAGTCGTTGTTCTTCTTGCACCAGCCACTCAAACCAGCGCCGGCGAGACCGCCTGCTCCTGCCTCCAGTGGTCGGCTGTGCTGTCGTTGAGGCCTCACTGCCCCCTACTACTCCCACCACTGGTTAGGCCCTAAGGCGACAGTAGTCTCACACCGCAGCCGAACCAGTGAACCCTTGTACTCCGCTCTGTGTGGGCATCCACTTCCACATCTTCCCCGGCTCCGCGTCGTCCCCTTCCTAGGCCTCCTCGTCGTCCAACACCCTGGTGATCTCGGCAAGCCGTGGTCAACGTGGTCAAGGAACGACATCCATCGGACATGGACTTTACGTGGAGAGGCTAACAGCTGGGTCCATGGCCGCACACAAGGAAATGCCTCCTTATTACGTGCAAAATAATGATTCCTCCACCTGACATCTGGGACCCACCAGAAGGGCCTCTGTATTTCGCGAAAAAAAACGTTCCGCTCGCTGACAGGTCGGACCCACCAGCTATATATTCGCACGCAAGGAAATGCCTCCTTCTTAAGCACAAAAAAATGAATACTTACCCTGCTAGCTGGGACCCAGCATAGTGGGAGGCTGACATATGTACCTACTAAGTTGACGGGGATGGAGGGATTTGTCAATTTTTGTCAATATGAATGATTCTAACTCTAGTGACTGTACTATGTCCATCCAACGGTCGTAGTGCTTCTTCAACCTCTGGTCTTTTTGCTCTAGCCGCCCAAAGCAGCGCCGGTCATGCCGCCTGCTCCTGCCTCCCATGGCCAGCTATGCTACCGCGGAGGCCTCACCGCCCCCTACTACTCCCATCCCTGGGCAGGCCCTACGGTGAAGGCAGCCTCACACCGCAGCCAAACCAGTGAACCCTCGTACCCCTCTTTGCGTGGGCATCCACTGGCGCGTCTACCCCGGCTCCGCGTCGTCCCGTTCCTAGGCCTCATCATCGTCCACCGCCTTGGTGCTCTCGGCGCGGCGTGGTCAACGGCCGACTTCCATCGGAAGAGTATTATACGTGGAGAGGCTGACAGTTGGGTCCATGGCCGCAGCGAGGAAGTGCCTCCTTATTACGCGAAAAATAATGATTCCTCCACCTGACAGCAGGGACCCACCGGACAGGCCACCGTATTTCATGAAAAAAATGTTTCCCTCCTGACTGCTGGAACCCCACCAGCTACATCTTCGCACGCAAGGAAGTGCGTCCATATTACGGACAAAAAAATGATTCGCCCCCTGACTGCTGGCACCCACCAGCTACATCTTTGCATGCAAGGAAGTGCCTGACAGTCGGGACCCACCTGGTTGAAGCGTACGTGGCCTTGTCATTCTGGTCGCGAACATGTACGTACATACTGGTCAATGTAGAGGCGCGCACGTGTCGTTGTAGAGGCGTGCACGTGTCGTAGTAGAGGCGCGCACGTAGCATGTACACGTACGTACATCGGCCAGGGTGCAAAAAAAAAATACGGCCACGTACGTACATATAGGCGGGGTCTCGAACACCAACTCGCGCATATGTATGGCCAGGGCTTTGATAACCCACAAGTATAGGGGATCGCAACGGGTAGAGTATTCAACCCAAATTTATTGATTCGACACAAGGAGAGCCAAAGAATATTCTCAAGTATTAACAGTTAAGTTGTCAATCCAACCGCACCTGAAAGACTTAATATCTGCAATAAAGTATTTTGTAGCAAAGTAATATGGAAGTAACGGTAATGGTGGAAAAAGTAACAGTATTGGTTTTGTAATGATTGTAACAGTGACAATGGAAAAGTAACTAAGCAAAGATCCATATGTGAAAAGCTCAAGGCAATGGATCAGTGATGGATAATTATGTCGGATGTGATTCCTCATGCAACAGTTATAACATAGCATGACACAGACCTAACTCCAGTTCATCAATGTAATGTAGGCATGTATTTTGAATATAGTCATACGTGCTTATGGAAAAGAACTTGCATGACATATTTTGCCCTACCCTCCCGTGGCAGCGGGGTCCTATTGGAAACTAAGGGATATTAAGGCCTCCTTTTAATAGAGTACCAGACCAAAGCATTAAGACTTAATGAATACATGAACTCCTCAAACTATGGTCATCACCGGGAGTGGACCCACTTCGGGGTTACCGGATCTTAACGCATAGTAGGTGACTCTTGACTTGCAAGATAGGATCAAGAACTCACATATATTCATGAAAACATAATAGGTTCAGATCTGAAATCATGGCACTCGGGCCCTAGTGACAAGCATTAAGCATAGCAAAGTCATAGCAACATCAATCTCAGAACATAATGGACACTAGGGATCAAACCCTAACAAAACTAACTTGATTACATGATAAATCTCATCCAACCCATCACCGTCCAGGAAGCTTGATGATGACGATGGAGACGGATTCCCCTCTCCGGAGCCCCGAACGAACTCCAGATCAGCCCTCCCGGGAGAGATTAGGGCTTGGCAGCGGCTCCGTATCGTAAAATGCAATGAATCCTTCTTCCTGATTTATTTCTCCCCAAACGTGAATATATAGAGTTGGAGTTGAGGTCGGTGGAGCCTCAGGGGGCCCACGAGACAAGGGGCACGCCCCCACCCTTGTGGACAGGGTGTGGGCCCCCCTGGTGTTGATTCTTCCGCCAGTATTTTCTATAAATTCCAAAAATATTCTCCGTGAAGTTTCAGGTCATTCCGACACTTTTATTTCTGCACAAAAATAACACGATGGCAATTCTGTTGAAAACAGCATCAGTCCGGGTTAGTTCCGTTTAAATCATGCGAGGTAGTGTCCAAAACAAGGTCAAAAGTTTTTGGAAAAGTAGATGAGATGGATACGTATCAACTCCCCCAAGCTAAATCCTTTGCTTGTCCTCAAGCAATTCAGTTGACAAACTGAAAGTGATAAAGAAATTTTTTTACAAACTCTTTTTGATCTTGTTGTTGTAAATATGTAAAGCCAGCATTCAAGTTTTCAGCAAAGATTATGAACTAACCATATTCACAATAACATTTATGTCTCATGTTTACTCATATCAATGGCATAATCAACTACCAAGCAATAATAATAAATCTCGGATGACAACACTTTCTCAAAACAATCATAATATGATATAACAAGATGGTATCTCGCTAGTCCTTTATGAGACCGCAAAACATAAATGCAGAGCACCTTTGAAGCTCTAGGACTGATTGAACATTGTGATTCATGGTAAAAGAGATCCAGTCATAGTGATACTCAATGTAAACTAATATTAATGCATGCACATGACAGCGGTGCTCTCCAACTGGTGCTTTTTAATAAGAGGATGATGACTCAACATAAAAGTAAATAGATAGGCCCTTCACAGAGAGAAGTAGGGATTTGTAGAGGTGGTAGAGCTCTATTTTTGAAATAGAGAAAAATAATATTTTGAGTGGCATACTTTAATTGTCAACATAACAACCAAGAGATCTTGATATCTTCCATGCTATACACATTATAGGCAGTTACCAAACAGAATGGTAAAGTTTATACTCCCCCACCACCAACAAACGTTAATCCATGGCTTGTCCGAAACAATGGGTGCCTCCAACTAACAACAAACCTGGGGGAGTTTTGTTTGCAATTATTTTAATTTAAGCATGGGACTGGGCATCCCGGTTACCAGCCATTTTCTCGTGAATGAGGAGTGGAGTCCACTCCTCGTGGGAATAACCCACCTAGCATGGAAGATATAGACATCCCTAGTTGATACATGAGCTATTCGAGCATACAAAATAGAATTTCATTTGAAGGTTTAGAGTTTGGCACATAAAAATTTACTTGGAACGACAGGTAGATATCGCATATAGGAAGGTATGGTGGACTCATATGGAATAACTTTTGGGGTTTATGGAAGTGGATGCACAAGCAATATTCCCGCTTAGTACAAGTGAAGGCTAGAGTAGGATATAATTCACCATGAACATAAATATCGTGGAGGCTATGTTGATTTTGTTTCAACTACATGCGTGAACATGTGCCAAGTCAAGCCACTCGAATCGTTCAAAGGAGGATACCACTCTATCATACCACATCACAATCATTTTAATAGCATGTTGGCACGCAAGGTAAACCATTATAAACTCATAGATAATTAAGCATGGCATGAGCAACTATAATCTCTAATTGTCATTGCAAACATGTTTCATTCATAACAGGCTAAATCAGGAACACTGAACTAATCATATTTAAAAAAACAAGATAGGTCGAGTTCATACCAGCTTCTCTCATCTCAATCAGTCCATCATATATCATCATTATTGCCTTCCACTTGCACGACCGAACGGTGTGGATAATAATAATAGTGCACGTGCATTGGACTAAGCTGGAATCTGTAGGCATTTAATACAAGGGATAAGACAAGGTAATATGGGCTCTTTGTTAGATCAACAATAATGAATATGAGAGCCACTCAACCTTTTCAACATGGTCTTCTCCTCTCGACCCCCAAAGAAAATAAAAGAAACAAAACTATTTACACGGGAAAGCTCCCAACAAGCAAAATAAGAATGAGAAATCTTTTTGGGTTTTCTTTTAATTACTACTACATGCATGGAAAGTAAACTAGCTAAAAGCTACAACTAATTTTTTTGGTTTTTCTTAAGGTTTTTCAAACACACAAGAAGAAGGCTTAAAAAGAAAATAAACTAGCATGGATAGTACAATGAAAAAGTATGAGCACCGACAACTCGAATGAGTGTGTGAACATGAATGTAATGTCGGTGAGAAATACATACTCCCCGAAGCTTAGGCTTTTGGCCTAAGTTGGTCTATGGCCACGGTTGGACTGGTGGATATCCAAAGTTGTAGCTAGGGTCGTACTGAGATGCAGCAGCTACTGCCTGACGTGCTGCAGCTTGGAGGTGAGCTGCCTCCGTCCTCCTCTCGTACTCATTCGCCTCCTCCCTGGTTATAACATATCTCCTTTTGCCTGAAAGTCCAAGAAAGTAGGAGCAGGGAGGGTGATATGGATAGTGCGCCGTCTATGAATGATTAGTCGGTACTGGAGGAATTGTTCATTCTTCTCAACAAACTGATGCTGAACCATGGCATTATAATATAGGTAAGCAGGAGATAATTCTATATCATTTCCATGTATGGGTATATCAAGATAGTTAGTTACACGAGTTGGATAAATTCCACCAAACAAATCTCCACTTATACTATTGTGATGCAGCCTATGTGCAACAATAGGCCCCAAATTATATTGTTTATCACCTAATACCTCACTCTTGAGGACACTAAGATCTGGAACGCACATGTGACAAGCCTCATCTTTACCGTCAATGCATCTACCAATGAAGAAAGCAAAATAATGAATGGAAGGGAAATGAATGCTCCCTATGGTAGCTTGTGTGATTTCCCTAGATCCCCCCATATTAATACCAGAAAGAAAGACTTTATATTCAGATTTGCGAGGTTCACTAACATTGCCCCACTGCGGGAGTTTACAAGCAATATTAAAATCTTCTAGGTCCATGGTATATGATTTATCATAAAGATCAAATAAAACAGTGTGACAATTGCGCGAGGATGTAAATTTAAACCTTCTCACAAAGGAATTAGTTAGATAGTGGTATTGCCGGCACTTATCTGGCACGAAGCTCTCAAGATCAGCGTTACGCACATACGCGTCAAATTCATCCTTGATGCCTGCGTGGACCATAAACTCCTCCGACGACCATTCACAAGGCCGCACTTGAGCTTCCCTTGGTGGTTCATCGTCCTGCTCACGTATTGCGAGCCTTGGTCCTTGCTTCCTTGAGGAACCACCTTGGTACATTTTCCTAAACATTTTTCTTCCTCTAAAATATTTCTGAAATTTTTAGTGATTCAAAATAAAAGTGAACCGAACTCAACAAGATTGATAGCAACTATTCCTACAAGTGCCTGGAGGCCATATAATGCATTAAAACTACTTTTGACCACATAAATTTGACATGCAAGATCAAGAATAGGGTCACCTAAGCAGCAAAAATTTGCAATAAATAAAGCACTAGAGCAAAAACTAATTGGACCATTGAAGGAGTCACATACCGAAGAACAATCCCCCAAAGCCGTTTTGTGAATGGAGCTTTGAGCAAGGAGATCGAAAATGACAGCAAGATGAGCTAGAACGCGGGTTTGAGCTGTGGGAGGATTTTTTCTGGAGGAAGATGAAGTGTGTGGGTGCTGGAATAAGTGGAGAGGGCCCACGTGGGGTCCACGAGGTAGGGGGCGCGCCCTGGACCCTCATGGCTAGGTGGTGTGGCCCCCGGGTGTGTTCTCAGTGCCAAATATTCTTAAATATTCTACAAAAAATCATCTAAAATTTTCACGGCATTTGGAGAACTTCTATTTTTGGGGTATTTTTTATTGCAAGGATAATTGAGAAAACAGACGGAAAATACTATTTTTTCTTTATTTAATCTAAATAACAGAAAGTAAAAGGAGGGTATAGAAAGTTGTGCTTTCTAACTTCATCCATATCATGCTCTTCAAAAAGGAATCCATTAACAAGGTTGATCAAGTCTTGTTAACAACTCTTTCCGAATAAGATGAAACCGGAGAATTTTTGAATAACACTAGGTTACCTCAACGGGGATATGCACATCCCCAACAATAAGAATATCTTATTTCTTCTTGACAGTAGGAAGAGGGAATTCACAACCTCCAATCGTAATTTTTTGGAATTTTTCCAATAGAGTTGATACTGTGGACTTGAGGTTGTTTCCTCGGAAAGTGTACCGTATGCTCATTACCATTAACATGAAAAGTGACATTGCCTTTGTCGCAATCAATAACAGCCCCTGCAGTATTCAAAAAGGGCCTACGAAGGATAATCGACATACTATTGTCCTCGGGAATATCAAGAATAACAAAGTTCGTTAAAATAGTAACGTTTGCAACCACGATAGGCACATCCTCACAAATACCGACATGTATAGCAGTTGATTTATCAGCCATTTGCAAAGATATTTTAGTAGGTGTCAACTTATTCAAATCAAGTCTACGATATAAAGAGAGAGGCATAACACTAACACCGGCTCCAAGATCACATAAAGCAGTTTTAACATAGTTTCTTTTAATGGAGCATGGTATAGTTGGTACTCCTGGATCTCCAAGTTTCTTTGGTATTCCACCTTTAAAAGTATAATTAGCAAGCATGGTGGAAATTTCAGCTTCCGGTATCTTTCTTTTATTTGTAACAATATCTTTCATATACTTAGCATAAGGATTCATTTTAAGCATATCAGTCAAACGCATACGCAAAATGATAGGTCTAATCATTTCAGCAAAGCGCTCAAAATCCTCATCATCCTTTTTCTTGGATGGTTTAGGAGGAAAAGGCATGGCTTTCTGAACCCATGGTTCTCTTTCTTTACCGTGCTTCCTAGCAACAAAGTTTCTCTTATCATAACTTAGATTTTTTTGATTCTGGGTTATCAAGATCAACAATAGGTTCAATCTCTACATCATTGTTATTGCTAGGTTGAGCATCAACATGAACATAATCATTAATATTATCACTAGGTTCATGTTCATTACCAGATTGTGTTTTAGCATCAGAAATAGAAATATCATTGGGATTCTCAGGTGTGTCAACAACAGGTTCACTAGAAGCATGCAAAGTCCTATCATTTTTCTTTTTCTTCTTAGAAGAACTAGGTGTATCAATATTAATTCTCTGAGAATCTTGCTGAATTCTCTTAGGGTGGCCCTCAGGATACAAATGTTCCTGAGTCATTTTACCCCCTCTAGTCACAACTCTAATAGCATTATAATTTTTCTTATTATTTAATTCATTGAGCAAATCATTCTGAGCTTTAAGCACTTGTTCTACTTGAGTGGTAACCATAGAAGCATGTTTACTAATAAGTTTAAGTTCACCTTTCACTCTAGACATATAATCACTCAAGTGTTCAATTATATAGGCATTACGTTTCAATTATCTACCAACATAAGCATTGAAGTTTTCTTGTTTAACAATAAAATTATCAAACTCATCTAAGCATTGGGTAGCAGACTTATAACGAGGAATATCACCTTCATCAAATCTATAGGGAGAATTTACCTTTACTACCTATGTCAGGTTATCAAGACCATGTGTCTCTTCAATAGGTGGTAAATTCTTAACATCTTCAGCTTTAATACCCTTTTCTTTCATAGATTTCTTTGCCTCTTACATATCTTTAGGAGTAAGAAATAGAATACCCCTTTTCTTCGGAGTTGGCTTAGGAGTTGGTTCTGGACGTGTCCAATTATTATCATTACTCAACATATTATTCAATAGCAATTCAGCTTGATCAATAGTTCTATCCCTGAAAGCACAACTATCCAGGTGGTCTCTGGAAGCATCGGTTAGTCCATTATAAAAGATATCAAGTATTTCATTTCTCTTGAGAGGATGATGAGGCAAAGCATTAAGTAATCGGAGAAGCCTCCCCAAGCTTGTGGGAGACTCTCTTCTTCAATTTGCACAAAATTATATATTTCCCTTAAAGCAGCTTGTTTCTTATGAGCGGGGAAATATTTAGGAGAGAAATAATAAATCATATCCTGGGGACTACGCACACAACCCGAATCAAGAGAATTAAACCATGTTTTAGCACCACCCTTTACTGAGAATGGAAATAACTTAAGGATATAGTAGTAACGAATCTTCTCCTCATTAGTGAACAGGGTGGCTATATCATTTAATTTAGTAAGATGTGCCACAACAGTTTCAGATTCATAGCCATAAAATGGATCAGATTCAACCAAAGTAATTATCTCAGGATCGACAGAGAAATCATAATCCTTATCAAAAATACACATAGGTCAAGTAGCAAAAGCAGGGTCATATTTCATTCTAGCATTCAAAGATTTTTCTTTTAGCTAAGCTAACAATTTCTTAAGATCATGTTTATCTTTGCAAGCTAAAAAGTCTCTAGCAGTTTCTTCATCCATAACATAACCCTCTGGTACATCAGGCAATTCATATCTATGGGGAGAATCTTCATCATCACTTTCATCAATATTATCAGTTTCAATAGTTTCATTCTCTCTAACCCTCGCAAGTTGTTCATCAAGAAATTCACCTAATGGCACCGTATTATCAAGCATAGAAGTAGTTTCATCATAAGCATCATTCATAGCAAAAGTGGCATCATCAATAACATGTGACATATCAGAATAAATAGAAGGAGTAGGTGTCGCAAGTTTACTCAAAACAGAAGGTGAATCAAGTGCAGAGCTAGATGGCAGTTCCTTACCTCCCCTCGTAGTTGAGGGAAAAATCTTGTTCCTTTCATCTTTGAAGTTCCTCATAGTGATCAACAGATATAAATCCCAAGTGACTCAAAGAATAGAGCTATGCTCCCCGGTAACGGCGCCAGAAAATAGTCTTGATAACCCACAAGTATAGCGGATCGCAACAGTTTCCGAGGGTAGAGTATTCAACTCAAATTTATTGATTCGACACAAGGGGAGCCAAAGAATATTCTCAAGTATTAACAGTTGAGTTGTCAATTCAACCGCACCTGAAAGACTTAATATCTGCAGCAAAGTATTTAGTAGCAAAGTAATATGGAAGTAACGGTAACGATGGCAAATGTAACAGTATTGGTTTTGTAATGACTGTAACAGTGGCAATGGAGAAGTAACTAAGAAAAGATCAGTATGTGAAAAGCTCGTAGGCAATGGATCAGTGATGGATAATTATGTCGGATGACTCCTCATGTAACAGTTATAACATAGGGTGACACAGAACTAGCTCCAGTTCATCAATGTAATGTAGGCATGTATTCCGAATATAGTCATACGTGCTTATGGAAAATAACTTGAATGACATCTTGTGTCCTACCCTCCCGTGGCAGCAGGGTCCTATTGGCAACTATGGGATATTAAGGCCTCCTTTTAATAGAGTAGCGGACCAAAGCATTAGCACTTAATGAATACATGAACTCCTCAAACCATGGTCATCACCGGGAGTGGTCCCGATTATTTTCACTTCGGTGTTACCGGATCATAACACATATAGGTGACTATTGACTTGCAAGATAGGATCAAGAACTCACATATATTCATGAAAACATAATAGGTTCAGATCTGAAATCCTGGCACTCGGGCCCTAGTGACAAGCATTAAGCATAGCAAAGTCGTAGCAACATCAATCTCAGAACATAATGGATACTAGGGATCAAACCCTAACAAAACTAACTTGGTTACATGATAAATCTCATCCAACCCATCACCGTACAGCAAGCCTACGACGGAATTACTCACGCACGGTGGTGAGCATCATGAAATTGGTGATGGAGGAAGGTTGATGATGACGATGGCGACGGATTCCCCTTTCCGGAGCCCCAAACGGACTCCATATCAGCCCTCCTGAGAGAGATTAGGGCTTGGCGGCGGCTCCATATCGTAAAACGCGATGAATCCTTCTCCGTGATTTTTTTCTCCCCGAACGTGAATATACATAGTTGGAGTTGAGATCGGTGGAGCCTCAGGGGGCCCACAAGACAGCGGAGCGCACCCCAGGGGGGTGGGCGCGCCCCCACCCTCATGGACAGGGTATGGGCCCCCTGGTGTTGATTCTTCCGCCAGTATTTTTTATAAATTCCAAAAATATTCTCCATGAAGTTTCAGGTCATTCTGAGAACTTTTATTTTCGCAAATAATAACACCATGGCAATTCTGCTGAAAACAGCATTATTCCGTGTTAGTTCCATTCAAACCATGCAAGTTAGAGTCCGAAACAAGGTCAAAAGTGTTTGGAAAATTAGATGCGATGGAGACATATCAGGCTTGTGTACATGGCTGGGTCGGAAGGGAGAAGCTACACCATCATCTTGTTCATGGGGAGGCAACCGGCTGGGTCGGAAGGAATGCGTCATTATGTTCATCGGGAGCCAACCGGCTTGGACAAAATAGCCGATGAAAATGAGGCCTGGCATGCCACAAAACGGATGAAACGGCCTTGTGTTCGACCGGCCATGGTCGAAATGGGATCCTGTTCATCAGGAGGGGTCTGGCGTACCACAAAATGGAGGAAACAGACTTCTCTTGGACCTCCTATGGTCGAAACGGAGTCCTATTGATAGGGAGGTGTGTGGCGTACCGCAAAACGGAGGAAACAGACTTGTGTTGGAGCGCTATGGTTGAAATGAGGGTCCTGTTCATCGGGACGGGTGTGGCGTACCACAAAACGGGACTCCACGGGATACTGTTCATCTCCACCATTGACCTCCTCCAGCCTCCACGAGCCACTGTTCATCCACCGTCGACCTCCTCCAGCCTCCACCTGCAACTGTTCATCCATGGGCTCCTATTCATCCAGCCTCCACCGCGCGCTCCTCCACCGGCCACTGTTCAACCAGCCCTCTCCACGGGGTCCTGTTCAACCACCCCTCCATGGGCTACTATTCATCTAGCCCTCCACCGGCTACTGTTCAACCAGCCCTCCACGGGCTAGTCTTGTTCATCCAGCCCTCCATAGGGTCCTCTTCATCCACCCCTCCATGGGGTCTTGTTCATCCACTGGCTCGATCGATCGGGGTCCTGTTCATCCACCGGCAACAGCATCTACTACCATGGGGTCCTATTCATCCAACCCCCCACCGGGAACTGTTCATTCGAACCCCCTCAACAACGCTCATTGTTCATCAAGGGAAGGAGGAAGCAATGTTCGATCGACTTCAGTTAGCAGAAGTAGCGAAGGAATCACTCTGGTTCAGCTAACAGCAAGGGATCGATCGATCACTCGGGTTCAGTAACGCATAGCCTGCAGTGCAATCGCTCGGGTTCAGTTAGATCCCAACGCCTCGCTCTGGTTCATTTAGAGCCCAACACCTCGCACACACGCGCGTACGTACGAGAGAAACGCGAATCGCTCGGCCCCGACCACCCACCATAAGAGGGAACTCCCCCGATATTTTCCTCGCCCTTGCTTCGACCATGGTTTTTTACGTCATGAACGGCCCAATGAATGTCATGTAGTTGGTCTTTGGCCTGCCCAGGACGAAAAGCCCATTTTCTATCATGATTTTTTGTCATAGAAGTAGGACCCCGCCACATCAATGATGATACTGGATTTTGTCACAATTATCATCATAGAAGTGTCATAAGCATGACAGAAAAAAAATCGTTTGGCCCAAAATGTCACGGATGGTCTTTTTTGTAATGTATTTTTGTATTTTTGGTTTAATAGATATGAAAATAAAAGCAAAGGAAAAGTAGATCGCAAAGGCAAATATATGACAAAGAGACCCGGGGGCAGTAGGTTTCACTAGTGTTTTCTCTCGAGAAAAATAGCAAACGGTGGGTGAACAAATTACTGTTGGGCAATTGATAGAACTTCAAATGATCATGATGATATACGGGCAATGGCCATTACATAGGCATCACGTCCAAGATTGGTAGACCGACTCCTACCTGCATCTACAACTATTACTTCACACATCGACCGCTATCCAACATGCATCTAGTGTATTAAGTTCATAGAGAAATGGAGTAATGCAATAAGAACAATGACATGATGTAAACAAGATCTATCTATGTAGAGATAGACCCCATCGTTTTATCCTTAGTATGAACGATACATACGTGTCGGTTCCCCTTCTGTCACTGGGATCAAGCACCGTAAGATCGAAACCACTACAAAGCACCTCTTCCCGTTGCAAGATAAATAGATCAAGTTCGCCAAACAAAACCCAAATATCGGAGAAGAAATACGAGGCTATAGGCAACCATGCATAAAAGAGATCAAAGAAACTCAAATACTTTCATGGATATAAAAAAATAGATCTGATCAGAAACTCAAAGTTCATCGATCCCAACCAACACACTGTAAAAGAGTTACATCATATGGATCTCCAAGAGACCATTGTATTGAGAATCAAGAGAGAGAGAGAGGAAGCCATCTAGCTACTAACTACGGACCCGATGGTCTACAAAGAACTACTCATGCATCATCAGAGAGGCACCAATGGAGGTGAGGAACCCCATCCGAGATGGTGTCTAAATTAGATCTAGTGGTTCTGGACTCTGTGGTGGCTGGATGAATATTTTGTCGACTCCCCTAGTGTTTTGGGAATATTGGGGTATTTATAGAGCAAATAGGCGGTCCGGGGGGCACCCGAGGTGGGCACAACCCACCAGGGCGCGCCTCGGCCTCCTGGCGCGCCCTGGTGGGTTGTGCTCTCCTTGGAGCACCCCCAGGCGCAGCCAGGGCCCATAATGTTCCTCCTGGTCAAAAAAAGATCTCCTTAAAGTTTCGTTGCATTTGGACTCCGTTTGATATTGATTTCCTGCGATGTAAAAAACTTGCAGAAAACAGCAACTGGCACTTCGCACTATGTCAACAGGTTAGTACCAAAAAATGATATAAAATGACTATAGAACGACTTTAAAACATCCAAGATTGATACTATAACAGTATGGAACAATAAAAAATTATAGATACGTTGGAGACGTATCACATGCCCATCTACATCTTCTTCCAAGAGATCTTTAACCATGGCAATACTAGGTTCTACTTTGATTTGTTCATCAGGTTTAGGTGTTCTAATATAGCTTTTGTTGACCATAGTTGAAACTTTAGCATGTTCCTTTATCCTAACAGGGAAGGATGGTTTCTCAATATAAGTAGTAGGAACAACTGGATCAACATTGTAAAGTATAGTTTCTTCTTTAACTGGTACCAGATCTTTGATTTCTTCTTTAATAGGTGGGTGATATTTAAACCACTTCTCTTTAGGGAGATCAACATGAGTAGCAAATGATTCACAAAAGGAGGCTACTATCTCAGAGTCAAGTCCATATTTAGAGCTAAACTTTTGAAAAACATCGGTATCCATAAAATATTTAACACAATCATACTCCCTCCTTCCATCTATATAGGGCCTAATGCTTTTTTAAGACAACCTTCGACTATTGACAAGATTAATAGTACATGACATGCATAATGTGAAAATTATATCATCGAAAGCTCCTTTCACATACGAATTTGACAGTATGCTTTGTGTAAGTTGCATGTCATATATTATTGCTCTAACATTTGGTTAAAGTTAGCCTCAAAAAACGTATTAGGACCTATATAGATGGAAGGAGGGAGTACATAAGTTTAATACCCGACTCTTTACCTTTGTCGAGTTCCCAATCTTCAGAGTTGCATTTAATTCTATCCAAAAGATCCCACCGGAATTCAATAGTCTTCTTCATAAAAGAACCAGAACAAGAAGTATTAAGCATGGTTTGATCATTACGAGAAAGCCGAGCATAAAAGTTCTGGATAATAATTTCTCTTGAGAGCTCATGATTGGGGCATGAATATAACATTGACTTAGCCCCCCAAACTAGAGCGATACTTTCTCCTTCACGAGGCCAACTATTATATATATATATATATATTGTCACATCCCTGCTTTTAGTCATGCATTAGGATTGGATGAACATGTGCATCATGTTTAAATTTCTTTTAAACTTGAAATGGGGCCTAATCAACCCCAACACCCCCCCCCCGAAAATGCTAATTTCCAACAATTGGAATTTCAATGAACCCAAAATGCCCTTCATAAAAGCCCACCATTTTTGGTCTTGACTTAAATGTCTGCCAAAAATGGTCTTGCAAATTATGGAGCCATTCTGGATTTTTGAATAAGCCACAAGTAATTGAATTTGGGCATTTTAAATGCTATAAATATTTTAAAGTGCTCAATTAATCTTGGACGCATTTTTAGGAAGTTGAGAATATTCCCAAATGTGCCTCTGAATATTTCCAGAGTTTTTGGAAATGAAATAGTATTTATTCTATTTCAATACACAGAGTAGGAAATAAATAAAAGCAAAAACAAAAAAAAGGACCAGAGACTTACCTGGAAGCCCACCAGCCGGCCCACCTAGCTGGCCCGGCCCAGCAGTCGCTCCACGCAGCTGCTTCGCCTAGCCAGAGAGGCGAGCAGGTGCTCGACGACGAGCACAGGAGCTCGCCACGCCACCTCTCTGCCTTCCTGTCGTCGCCCGCGCCAGCGCGATGCCTCGAAACGCCTCCGCGGCGCCACCCCGACCCCTGGACACCTCATTCCTCCCCCTGCTCTCTCCCTCGCTCCCTGAAGCCATGGCCGAGCTGCCGCAGCCACGCCACCGTAGTTCTCACGTCCACCGTCATCCTTGCACCGCCCCGCCATGTCCACGAGCTCCGCCACCGTCCTCTCCATCGAGCAGCCCGAGCCCCGAGCGCTCGCGCACCCTGCTTCGTCTTCTTCGAGCTCGACTCCACCTAGCACCGCTGCAGATCCCCATCGCCGTCGCTGCCGCATCAGCTCGTCCCCGATCGCGTCGTCTGCTCCTACGTCACCGCCGTGAGCTGCTGCACCTCCCCATCCTCCCCGCTTGCCTTCTTGTGCACCACAGCGACCACACCAAGCTCGCCCGCACGCACCGCCGCCTAAGCTCGTCACCGACATAGCTCCGGCCGCTTAGCGGTCCCGCTGGCACGTCCAGCATGCTCACCGCATCGCGTCGTTGTTGTAGGTGCTAGCGCCACGCCAGCTAGGCCACTGCAGCCACGCGCACGAGCTGACCCGAGCTTCAGCCTCCGCCAAGCTCGTTGCCGGCGATGCTCCGGCCACTCCCCGGCCAAGCCATCACCACGGCTGGATGCGGGCGAGCACCAGCTGCCCGTAGCTGCTCTCCGCGCAGCAAATGATGCCTTGTGGGCAAATCCCGTAGCGCACCGCCGCGTCTGGCCTCGCCGGCGGCTAAACCCCGGCAGGCTGTGACCCACTAACCAGCGAGTTGACCACGTCTGATCGTGTGGGCCCAGGTTGACTCCCCCCCGAGCCAATGACAGGTGGGGCCATCCTGTTAATTAGTTTAGGATTAGTGCTAACTAATTTTAATTAGTTTAGGTCACTGACATGTGGGCCCAGGCCCCACTGACAGTTAGTTAGTACTAACTTAATTATGTTAGTTAGCTGAGACACTGACAGACGGGGCCCACCAGTCAGGTTTGACTGGCCCTGGCACCTTTGACTCGCTGACATCACAATGACGCAGTGCTAATGCAATTATTCATTTTCTGGATTTATTTTTATATACGAAATTCCAGAAAATAGCCAAAACTTCTAAAATTCATAGAAAATCAACCATAGCTCCAAATCAAACAAATTATATATGAAAAATGATCAGAAAAATTCAGTCTATCCATCTGTAATGGTTTCATGCATGACAAACCACTTTAATTTTGCTGTTTAGGTGAAACAAGCTAACACACTCATTATGCATAGGAACTTTAACCCTCATTTGAATCTTTGATTCAAATGGACCCTTTTCAACTTGTTTCGCATTGCATTAGGCAGGACACATCATTTTGCCATGTCATGGCATGCATCATATTGTTGCATATTTGTCATGTGTTGATTATGTTGTGTGTGTCCTTCGTGGTAGGTCCTGCCTCCGAGGATATCTCCGAGTATCCAACTGAAGGGCAGTACCCTACTACCACTCCATCAGGCAAGCAGCCCCATTGATCATATCGATACAATCCCATGTTCTCGCCTCTGCTCTCAGTTACTGCATTAAGACAACAACGTTTCAAACTGTTGTGTGCTGCGGTAGTTGAACCCTTATCCTCTGCATGACCTGTCATTGCCACAGTAACTAGATGAAACCCACTAGCATGTGTAGGAGTTGATTGAGGCATGTTTGTGTTTCCTACCTTGCTATGCCAGCTATGCTTAGAGTTGTGTCAGGTCTGGTTCATCTGGGTGATGGGCTAGAGTGAAATGATTCTGACGGTAACGCGAGTGGTGCATTGAACATGATTTGGTAAAGGTATCAATGAGAGGCCATGTAGGAGTACATGGTGGGTTGTTTCATTGAGGCCGTCCATAAGAACTGAGATCTGTATGCGTGATTTAAGATTCAGCTACTACCACACATTGGGCCCTGAATTATGACCCCGCTCGACTTACTGACCCCTCTCGTCCTCTGTCCAGGAGTTGCAACTAGTTTCTGGTGTTTGTAGGTTATGTGTTGGCGGCCGTGCGTAGCGCTGACCCTAGGGATGGGCTATGATGCGGTAGATACACCATGGCACGGTGTACCGAGTCGCCTGTTTGGTGTCTCGGGAACCCTGCACACATCGTTTGGGGCCGTTGAGGACACCCCGGACGGATCTCCTTGCGGATGGAACCTGAATACGCGATAAACCTGGACTAGGGACTTGTGCGGTTAGTCAGGTCGTGGTCTACACCCACGTCGGCTTTCTCTTGAAGTCTGACGAGAACATGTCGTGTGCAGACTCTAAGTGCTGGAAACATGTGTGACGAAGTACACCCCTGCAGGGTATAAAACTATTCGAATAGCCGCGTCCGCGGTAAAGGACTACTTGGTTGCCTATACAGTTCATAGACAAGTTAATGGTTACTACTAAAAGACTCAAGATAAGTGTGAGTACCGAGGATGGCCCTCTCGTAGGATGACGAGGGAGGATCCCCGGTCGAGTATTGTGTAGGTGATTAGTGGACTCGTGTGCGAAAACTATTTTACTAGTGGCGTCCCGTAGGATAGCTTAGCCAAGAGTCAAAGCTGGCTTGCTGCAATAACTCCACCACCTTCTTGAGAATGAGCATGTATAGTAGGTTCTGATGTAAGACTTGCTGAGTACCTTTGTACTCATGTTTGCTTAATTACTGTTTTCAGACGACAACACCGCCCCCTCCGATGGGTTTTATGTATATCTTGACGTCGATGAGTGACTTGCCACCCAGGTGGTGATCCTGGCCATGGAGGGCCCTATGTAGATAGACAGGCTTCGAGAAGCCTTCTTGCTTTCTAGTGTCTGTACTTAGACTATTTGCTTCCGCATGTTCTTGTATGCTTGTATGACTTGAGTGTCGGGTCATGTGACCCCAACCTGTATGAACATGTTATGTATGGCTCTCTGGAGCCTTTAAATAAAGTACTTGAGTTGTAGAGTTTTGTTGTGATGCCATGTTGTATTTGCACATATCAAGCATATTGTGTGTCTGATTGAAATGCTTGGTATGTGTGGGATCCAACAATCTAGTTGTTTATCCTTGGCAGCCTCTCTTATGGGGAAATGTAGTCTAGTGCTCCTTGAGCCATAGTAGTCCGCTACAGCCCGGTTCACCGGAGTCCTGCTAGCTCAGCACTACTGCTGAGGACACTTGACTGCCGGCATGTGTTTCACTTCGTTCCTATGTCTGTCCCTTCGGGGAAATGTCACGCGGTGACTTCCGGAGTCCTGTCTAGCCTGCTACAGCCCGGGTTCCCCGGAGTCCTATTAGCCCAGTGCTACAGCCCGGATTCACACGCTGATAACCGACATGCTCGATGTGATTCATGTATGCCTGTCTCCATAGGTCTGTGCCGCTTTGGGTTCACGACTAGCCATGTCGGCCCGGGTTCTCTGTCATATGGATGCTAGCGACACTATCATATACGTGAGCCAAAAGGCGCAAACGGTCCCGGGCCATGGTAAGGCGACACCCATGGGGATACCGTGCGTGAGGCCGCAATGTGATATGAGGTGTTACCAGCTAGATCGATGTGATTTGGAATCGGGGTCCTCATATATATATATATATATAGATAATTCCGATCACGATGAACTAGATGCATAGGATAAATTTTTTGGTGGAACTCCAATTTAAATCGATTCTAATTCCAAGATCCAATATCATCCCATAGCGTATACCATGCCAATACTTTTCCCTTCAAAGATAAAGGGAAAAACTTCTTCAGAACTTCATCTCCCGGTAAACCTGCAAGGTTGAACAACCCACAAATTTGTTCTACATATATCAAGTGCATATCAGGATGTTCGGTTCCATCTCCTGCATAAGGATTAGCTAGTAGTTGTTCTGTCATACCCTAAGGAGTTTCATATTCAATATTTTCAGTAGGTGCAGTAGGTTGAGGGGTAGCTAATTGTGGTTCTGGTCGAATTGAAGATACCACGAACAAACCCCTCAAAGGATTGTTTTCTAGTAACAAGTGACAATAGATTTCAGCACACTATATAAATGTTTCCTTACCAAATTCCACTTACCAAAGGCGCTTCACGCCCTGGCAATGGTGCCAGAAAATAGCCTGGATGACCCACAAGTATAGGGGATCAATTGTAGCACTTTTCCATAAGTAAGAGTGTCAAACCCAACGAGGAGCAGAAGGAAATGAAGAGTGGTTTTCAGCAAGGTAATGTCTGCAAGTGCTGAAATTGTAAGTAGCAGAGTAGTTTGATAGCAAGGTAATTTGTAACAAGCATGTAACGATAATAGTAGCAAAAGTGCAGCAAGGTAGCCCAATCCTTTTGGGGCAAAGGAGAGGCCAAAACGGTCTCTTCTAATAAGCAAAGCATTCTTGAGGGTACACGGGAATTTCATATAATCACTTTCATCATGTTGGCTTAATTCGTGTTCGGTACTTTGATAATTTGATATGTGGGTGGACCGGTGCTCAGGTGCTGTTCTTACTTGAACAAACCTCCTACTTATGATTAACCCTCCCGCAAGCATCCGCAAGTACGAGAAAAAGTATTAAGAATAAATTCTAACCATAGCATTGAACTTTTGGATCCAATCGGTTCCTTACGGAATAGCGCATAAACTGGGGTTTAAGCTTCTATCACTCTCCCCACCCATCATCTAATTGCTACTCCACAATGCATTCCCTTAGGCCCAAATATGGTGAAGTATCATGTAGGCGACGTTCACATGACACCACTAAGGGAATCATAGCATACATACTATCAAAATATCGAACACATATCAACTTCACATGATTACTTGCAACATGATTTCTCCCGTGACCTCAAGAAAAAAACTAACTACTAACAAATGATAATCATGCTAAATATCAGAGGGGTATTAAATAGCATATTGGATCTGAACATATAATCTTCCACCAAATAAACCATATAGTAATGAACTAGAACATGTAATCGACACTACTAGTCACCCACAAGCACCAATCTATAGTTCCTATAACAAGATTGAACACAAGAGATGAACTAGGGTTTGAGATGAGATGGTGCTGTTGAAGATGTTGATGGAGATTGGCCTCCCAAAGATGGGAGAGTTGTTGGTGATGATGATGATGATTTCACCCTCCGGGAGGGAAGTTCCCCTGGCGGAATCGCTCCGCCAGAGGGCAAGAGTGCTCATGCCCAAGTTCCACCTCGAGACGGCGGTGCTACATCCCGAAAGTCCTCTCCTTTCTTTTTCTAGGTCAAAATGACTTATATACCAGAAGATGGGCACCGAATGTGGGCCTGGGTGAGCACAACCCACCAGGGTGCACCTATGCTCCCTGGTGCACCCAAGTGGGTTGTGCCCACCTGGTGGGCCCTCTCAGGTAGTTATTTTCTCCAATATTCCTCACATATTCCATAAAAATTCTCCATGAAGTTTCTGCTTATTAGCAGTTCTGCAGAATAGGTAGCTTGACGTAGCTTTTCCAGGTCCAGATTTCCAACTGCCGGAATTCTCCCTCTTTGTGTAAACCTTGCATATTATGAGAGAAAAGGCATTAGAATTAATCCGAAAAGCATTATTATGGATAAAAAATCTTAAATAACAGTAAGAAAACATGATGCAAAATGGACGTATCACACCCCCAGATCCAGTTCTGGATCGGGCCATGCCTTGACGCGCCCCACCGCCAGCCGCTGTCCTCGGCGCCGCCCTGCCCCATCACCGCTTCCTCACCTCGCCTTTCGCCTCCTCGCCCCTCCTTGGCCCCCGCGCGTCATTGCCCGAGGCCTCTGCCTCGCCTCATCGACGCCATCGCCGAGCGCGGCCACCTCATCGCGTTGTCACCGTCCCATCGTCGACCACTGCTGCTCGAGCTCCGGCCCCTCCTCGAGCCTGCTTTTGCACAACTTTAGGGCCTCGGTGAGGCCTCGTCCACCCTCGCGCTGCTCCCTCGCGCTTTGGCCGGCTTCTGCGTGCTCACCACTTAGCCCCGCCATGCCCGCCTCTATACGGGCCCGCCGCCCCGCCACACCCGCCTCCAGACCGATCGAGGGGTAGGATTAGGTTAGTGCTAGGTTTAGGTTTATATAATTAGAAGAAGAAAAAATTGAAAAAAAGAAGAAGAAGTAGAAGAAGAGAAAAAAGGTAGAGGGTCGTGGATCACCGGTTGCCGAGCGGGTTAGGCGGTTCCTCGACGTCGATGGAACCCTAAATAGCAAGTATCGTCTATGCAAGATGAATGTGTCCGTCGGTGTAGAACACTACATCCACGTCCCACGAGTGACGCTGGCGTCCGGCGTCCCGCAGCAATAGTTCTCGGGGTCGATGGCGGTCGAACACCTTTGCGAATTTCTCTTGCAGCCTCTGCGATGACAATTAAAAGCCAAGTGTTGAAACTTGAAACACCCAAACTGACTCAGGTCGGTTTGGTTGTTTGAAGTTTCAAATTTTGGGTTTAATCCTTATCGCAGAGGCTGCCAGACAAATTAGTCGATGTGTTCGACCGTCATCGGCCCCCAGAACTACTGCTGCTCGCGGGACGCCGGGCGCTCGCGTCACTTGTGGGATCTGGATCTAGTGTTCCACGCGCGATCGCCACATGTATCTCGCACCAATCATACTTGCTATTTAGGTTTCCATCTACGCCGAGCAACCCCCTAACCCGATCGTCCTGTTGTAAATATTTATTTAGCTTCACGGAAATAACAATATTGCTATGTTACTCATCTTTCGATTTAAATGTGCAGTTTTTTCGTCGCTCTGAGGGTCTAGTGTTCGACGAGCTCCTCCCCCGCATTCGTGGGTGAGCACAAATGACAACTCCTCCTCCCCCCTTCATTTGCTCTGTTCCGGTCTTCGTGCTGATGAAACTTGCTAGCTATAGGTGTCCTCAATCATCAGTATGCGTGACCACTATGCGTCTCCTGTTAGAAAGGGTTAAATCTATAAATATGCATGCATTTGCATATTTATAACCATGATTCTTTCGAATTGTCCAACATTATCCATGGACAGCCCGAGTTTTTCTAGATTGGGTTCATTTTCCCATATGCTCTGCTCCGGATCCGATGCAAAATTTCATCAGTGCCTCCCTGTTGTTCTCCGGGTACACATCCTCTCTACTTATTGCCGAGACGTGTATCAGGAGAACAGCGGGGAGGTGCTGCCGAATTTTGTGTCGAATCCGGAGCAGAGCATGGGAAAACGAACCCAATCTACACATACTCGGGTGGGATTAGGACCTATCTTTACTTATTAGCATCTAGGTTGCATGGACGTAATAAAAGTGACAAACTCCATTAAATGATAGATATATACATGCTGATATATATACATATATTTCTTATGTGTCCAGTAGCTAGGCAATATGAGCGATCATGCATGGATGTACACCGGTCACACTAGTCAGAAAGACATGACCATTGAATGGTTAACAAAAACTAAGGGGTTTTTGAGAGCCAGATTTGCAAATGGCCAGAGGACAACATGGTTCCCCTGTGCCGGGTGCAACAATTGGCACAAGAGGACAGGGGATGAAATGGGCAAACACCTGCAAAAGAGGGTTTTTACACCAGATTAGATGGCGTGGACATTTCATGGTGAGTCTACCCAACATGCCAGAGCTAAGGTGCTTTGTCATCGCACCGACGAGCATGGTACCGGGATGCAAGAGATGGTGCAAGACTTTGATGATGCTCGAGACTCGGATGATGAGATGGAGGAATCTGCAAAGGCCTTCAATGAAATGTTGGAGTCTCAAAACGTCCTCTCCACGAGCACAATGAGCTTTGTCAGCTAGATGCCATCTCACAAATAATGGCTCTGAAGGCTCAATTCAACTTGGGCATGTAGAGAATGCTACGACACAATGATGACAGTATTTGGACGTTTTCTACCCAAAGGCCGTCTACTACCTGCAAACCTGTACTAGTCAGACAAAATCCTCCATGCTCTTAAGATGACATATGAGAAGATACATGCCTGTGAGAAAGGATGTGCCTTATTTATGCTTCACTATGAGGACTTGAACTATTGTTCCATTTGCAAGTCATCCATGTATGTTGTGGTAGACAACGGTATGGGTGAGAAGACGGAGACCAAAATCCCCGTTAATGTTCTTCGGTGTATGCCAATCATACCAAGACTTCAACGTCTTTTCATGGCCGAAGAGATGGCCAGAGAGATGACACGGCACAAAATGGGCAAAAGAACCCAACTAGATGCAGATGGGAAGCTGATGATGGTGCACACATAGGACTGTGAAGCATGGAAGCACTTCGATGCATTACATGATGACAAAGCGGTAGATCCGAGGCATCCTTGAGTTGGCATCAGCATAGATGGGTTCAGTGTGTTTGGTCTGACGGCAGCCCAATACAGTTGTTGGCTCGTATTTGTCTTTCCACTCAATCTCCCCCTCTGACAGATTATGCAAAGAAAGAACATTTTCCTGACGTTGATACTTCCAGGGCCCAACTATCCGGGGAAGAATATGAATGTGTACATATAGCCGCTAAAGGAAGAATTGCAAGAAGCCTGGGATAATGGGTTCAAGACATACGACGCCTTTAGCAAATGGAACTTCATAATGCATGTCTGGTACATGTACCCGACGCATGACTTGCCGGCGTATGTGCTATTTGTTGGCTGGTGTGTGCATGGAAGGTTCCCGTGTGCCCCACATGCAAGAGAGATCTTGAGTTTCGTTGGCTTCAGGCCGGTCGCAAGTTTTCTTGCTTCGACATGCATAGACAGTTCCAAGATCCTCTCCATAAGTTAAGGAAAGACAAGAATAACTTCATTAAAGGTAGAGTTGTCAAAAACTGTGCACCACATGCGTTGACAGGCCAAGAGAACCTGGATTAGATAAGCGCTCTTGATCTAGATCTAGAGCATCCAGGGTATTTCAAGGGGTATAATTCGAAACACGCCTGGACTGACAGGACATGCTTGTGGGATTTGCCTTACTTCAAAGACCTCCTTTACCCACACAACATCAATGTGATGCCCACTGAAAAGAATATCGCCAAGGCACTTTTTGTTACATTGTTTGGCATATAGGGGAAGTCGAAGGATAATACTAATTAAGGCTAGAGTCGATCTAGACGCGCTATGTGATAGACCGTTACGAAACATGAAAGAACCGAAAGGAAAGCAGAATTGGATGAAGCCAAAGGCATGGTTTAATATTCGTAGGCCAGCTATGAGGGAAATTATCTTGTGGTTGCAAAAGCAATTGATGTTCCTAGATGGGTATGCAGCAAATCTAAAGAGGGAGTGATTCTTGATAAATTCAAGATATTTGGTCTCAAGAGTCATGATTGGCACATATGGATTGAACGGGTAATGCCGGTGATGTTGCGTGGCCTCATCCCTGAGGATGAATGGCTAGTACCGGCAGAGCTGAACTATTTCTTCCGTCTTCTTTGTGTGAAAGAACGATCGTCTGGCCTGCTAGAAGAAATGGAAGAGTTGGCACCGGAGTTGATCTGCAAGTTCAAGAAGATCTTTCCGTCGTGCTTATTTGTAATGCCCCGAGACCGTTGCTCCAGGTGTCTTCCAGTTATTCGCCGTCGTCGCATTGTCATTCGCTTGCGTGTTGCATCTTGCCATGTCATCATCCGCATTGCATCTGCATGTTTTCGAAAACTTGCATCCGTCCCGGTCTCCTCGTTCTCTCCGTTGTCCGTTCTGAACTCAACCACACTTGCACACGCCCGCAGCACGTCCGAAATATTATTTTATAAGTGGTTGGGAAACGTTCTTGGAATGGGTTGAAAGTTGGCGTGCGGTGTTGTTTTGTTGTCAGTAGACCGCCTGCCAAGTTTCATCGCATTCGGAGTCCGTTCGACGGCCCAACGGATAACTATAGCGGCAATAGTAGCCGGTCTTTTCGTCGGACGTTTTCGGTCCCCGGAAACGGCTGCCGGGTCTCTCTCTCTTCTCTTCACTCAGCCCGAGGTTTTCTGCACAGCCCACCACCACTCACCACCAGGCCCAACCTAACCTCTCTCGTCAGCCCGTGGCCCTCCTCGCGCGTGTCCGAAAGCTGTCCCGGACCCGACTTGGGCAGTCGTCACCGTTGGATCCGGATCATCACCAAACGTCTACAAAACATCACCGTTTTCTTATTTGGACTTCCTAGTGTATTTTTCTCGACCGCTCGATTTTAATCGGAGGGACAAGGTAGCCCCTTCCCAAATCCATCTGCTATAAATATCAGTCCAAAACCCTAATTTCTAGGAGGTTTGTCCCATCGCAGCGCCGCCTCTCCACCAAATCCTCATTGGGATCTCCACTTCCTGATCCACCCAACCAGCTCGCAGCCGCCTCCCCTTCCCTGCTCCCGTGCGTGTCCAGCACCAAAGGAGAGTTGCTCCTCGAGCCCTCGATCCAACGCGTAGGCGCCTGAGCGCCTCCTCACCTCGTTCCCGCGTCGCTCGTCAGAAGATCCAGCAGGTCTCCTGCCTCGCCGGAGGTCGACTACGGTCGCCCAGGCCAGTGCTCCGCCGTCCCGCGCCCTTCCCTCTCCTTCATTTCGTTCTCGTTTCTTCTGCTCTCAAGGTCTCTCTCACCTGTGGATCGCAGGAATCCTGCCACCATCGTTCAAGCTCCTCGAGCGTCCGGATTCGCTTGTCTACGTCGCCGTCCCCGTCAGATCCGGCGAGTCCTGCGCCCCGACATCGTCCTCGCCAAGTGCATCACCAAGCCCGCCTCCTCTCCAGTGTGGCGCCCGCCACTGCAAGTTCCTCACCACGCTGCATCTCCTCTGCAACAAGCGGCAGCTACAGACACTGCAACCACCCCGCGCCGTTGCCTGCATCGCCTCAGCCCCGGCCAGAATGAGCTCGACTGCGAGCGCTCCTGAGCTGCGCTTCTCCCGCTGGCCTCCTCTGCGCGCCAAGTCCGCCACCGTCGTCCAAGTCCCTCACCGTCAGGCTCTGCTTACCCTGCTGTGGGCAGCAGTTCAGGATCGAGCCCGTTCGCCCGTTTGTTGACCATGCCCCATCGACCGCGCCACCACTGGAAGGCTTCGGCCTCACCTGGCGGCCCAGATCCGCTGGCCCACCACTCTGCTTCCACTTTCGGGCTGAGGCCCAATGTGAGCACCAAATCCAGCCCTCCTCTCTGTTGGGCCAGACGGATTCGGCCCATTATGTTTTTTTCCAGTTCTGGAGGTTTTTCCTATTTATCCAAAGATGTCAGTTTTACCGAAAAGACCCTCATGTTCATACATTTAATAACTCACAATCTATGCATCGCATGTAAAAACTTTATATATGAAACTTGACTAGAATTTCATCTAGTTTCATAATATGCCACTTTCATCCATGTTTAAAATGTTTAATATGCTGTTTGTTTAAATTTTCTTAAATAAATGTTTAAAATGGTTTTATTCATAACTAAATAACCGTAACTCGGTTTCTAATAAACTTTATATGTAAATGGGGTAGAAAAATGCCTAGTTTAACATGATGCACTCACCTAGCATGTTTAAAAACTCTAAAATTATTTTTAGGGCAGAACAGTACCATAACCAAAATATGCACATGAGGATTTTTCCGGAATTGTTGTTCGTTGTTCCGGCCTCATTTAAACTTGCCTAGTTAGGTAGTTTTCATATGCTTCACCTCTTGCCATGCAAACAACATTTAATCTTGTTGGGTACATAAACGAGAGAGAACTAAATAAGTAATGTGGTGTTTTCTTCAATATGTAACTCCGTTGCATAATGAGCTCCACTTAAATTGTTGGTTTGCTTCTGCACTTTGCCTTGCCTTGCTTCTTTTAACCGGACATGCATCATACTCGATTGTGCATCATGCCATGTTGATGTGTTGGTTGTTTACTATGTTGTTTGCTTCTTTCCGATGTTGCTTCTTCGGGTTGGTTCCGATAACATCGTGTGTGTGAGGATCCATTCGACTATGTCCGTTTGTCTTCTTCATGGACTCATTCTTCTTCCTTGCGGGATTTCAGGCAAGATGATCATACCCTCGAAATCACTTCTATCTTTGCTTGCTAGTTGCTCGCTCTTTTGCTATGCCTATGCTGCGATACCTACCACTTGCTTATCATGCCTCCCATATTGTTAAGCCAAGCCTCTAACCACCTTGTCCTAGCAAACCATTGTTTGGCTTTGTTACCGCTTTGCTCAGCCCCTCTTGTAGCGTTGTTAGTTGCAGGTGAAGATTGGAGCTTGTTCCATGTTTGGAACATGGATATTTTGTTGGGATATCACAATATCTCTTATTTAATGAATGCATCTATATACTTGGTAAAGGGTGGAAGGCTCGGCCTTATGCCTAGTGTTTTGTTCCACTTTTGCCGCCCTAGTTTCCGTCATATCGGTGTTATGTTCCCGGATTTTGCGTTCCTTACGCGGTTGGGTTATAATGGGAACCCCTTGACAGTTCGCCTTGAATAAAACTCCTCCAGCAAGGCCCAACCTTGGTTTTACCATTTTCCACCTAGCCTTTTTCCCTTGGGAGTCGCGCATCCCGAGGGTCATCTTTATTTTAAACCCCCGGGCCAGTGCTTGTCTAAGTGTTGGCCCAACCTAGAGCACCGTGCGGGGCCGTCCCTTGGCAACTTGGGTTACGTTGGCTTCCGTACGCCTAGCTTATCCGGTGTGCCCTGAGAACGAGATATGTGCAGCTCCTATCGGGAATTGTCGGCACAGCGGGTGGTCTTGCTGGACTTGTTTTACCATTGTCAAGGATGTCTTGTAACCAGGATTCCGAGTCTGATCGGGTCTTCTCGCTAGAAGGAATATCCTTCATTGACCGTGAGAGCTTGTGATGGGCTAAGTTGGGACACCCCTGCAGGGATTTGAACTTTCGAAAGCCGTGCCCGCGGTTATGGGCAGATGGGAATTTGTTAACGTGCGGTTGTAGAAAACCTGACGTTGACCTTAATTAAAATACATCAACCGCGTGTGTAACCGTGATGGTCTCTTCTCGGCGGGGTCCGGGAGGTGAACACGGTGTTGGAATTATGCTTGACGTAGGTTGTTCTAGGATTACTTCTTGATCATAGTTTTCTCGATCATTCTTTGCCTTCTCTTCTCGCTCTCATTTGCGTATGTTAGCCACCATATATGCTAGTCGCTTGCTGCAGCTCCACCTCATACCTTTTACCTTACCCATAAGCTTAAATAGTCTTGATCGCGAGGGTGTGAGATTGCTGAGTCCCCGTGACTCACAGATACTTCCAAAACCAGCTTGCAGGTGCCGATGAGCCCGTGCAGATGACGCAACCAAGCTCAGGAGGAGCTCTTTGAAGATCTTGTCCTTTGTGTTGTTTCGTTCTAGTTGATCAGTAGTGGAGCCCAGTTGGGGTCGATCGGGGACCTTTGTCGCATTTGGGGTTCTTCTTTTATTTTGGTTCCGTAGTCGGACCTTGATTGTATCTGGTTGATGTAATGCTTTATTCTTGTATTGTGTGAAGTGGCGATTGTAAGCCAACTATGTATCTCTTTCCCTTATGTATTACATGGCTTGTGTGAAGATTACCTCACTTGCGACATTGCTTTCAATGTGGTTATGCCTCTAAGTCGTGCTTCGACACGTAGGAGATATAGCCGC